>NC_142115.1:24535000-24755000 GCF_056152115.1 Neolamprologus brichardi
TTGTAAAAAAGGTTAAAAATGTTTGTTCCATTTTCAATCAAACATATGCTTTGAATTTTTTTGAAATCCAATCCATTTGTTTCTCTCCTGATCTCAAAAAGTTAAAAATCACTTCCTGTCCCAAAGAATCTTGTCATTCTGCAGGCGACTAATTGGCTGCCTGCTTTAAAAGGCAAATGATCTCCCTCTAGAAGGATGCCTAAATAACAGAACTACGCCTCTATTTATACTAAAGTGGTAATACCACCAACATAATTCTCCTGCATACCAGCTTCTCTAAATAAAATTGTCCTCACTGGAGAGGAATTTGCTCTCCTGGCATCCTCTAAACATCCGGGATGTTGCATGTGTATATAAAGGACAGATCGGAAAGTGAGGGAAAGCCCTAACAAATGGAATCTTCTCAGTAACCAGTGTTGAGAAGGATAGCACATGCACTGAGTGGGTAGTTGGCAAGTGTTTCTATTATCCTTCTGGTTCTTTTCCTTGCAGTATGACAGGGGATCCCCAGCATGTAGACTTAGCCCTTGATAGATTGAACACCGAGGTGTGGGCAGTGTGTTGGCGGTGGTGGGGGGCAGACGTAGGCAGGAAAATAGAGCAGGATGGATGGAAGTGCTGATAAGGCTGACACCAGAAGACATTTGGCTGGACCAGCAGAAAGAATTTTTTTTTAAACGCACTGATCCCCAAAACAAATTATATTCCTTTCCAATTTTCCTTTGGAACTTTTCCAAGCCAACTGCAAAGATCTCACAGCCTAAGAGCTGCAGGGATTTTCCTCCTCAGTGCCTCACTTTGTCTTCTTATTTTAACCTATTTGCAGCTGACTTGTTAAATTCAATTCAGCAGATTTGTATGTATCAGTATCAACAATTACTGCAAATGTGAAACAATTATAAGCAACTGCACAATTCTGATTTATTATAAAACTCCCAAAGTCTCACCAGAAGTAGCAGAATAACATCTGATGACCCTAAATTTCCCAGCCCAGTAAAGTGTTCCATCTCTGTGTTAATGATTTAAATATATGTGCAGATCAAAAGAAGCCATAGGCTACATTAACATCCTGAGTTTGTTGGTGAAGTTGAATAATTATTCCGTTTATGAACCCGCTGGTCTTCCATTCCAACAAGAAGTGTTTTTCTAAAAGCGTTTAAGCCTGCTTGTAGTAACTCTTACACCAACGCAGAGCAGAACAGTGACAGTGACTCCTGCATGCTGACAGAGAGGAACAAATGCATGACACTGGTGGTCGCCCTATTCTTACCCCGTTGGCAGCTGCCATTTGCACTATCACCTCGATGGCAGCTCGGCTGAAGTAGCGGCCGTCGCTGCCCACCACCATGGTGCAACCCTGTCGGTCCCGCAGGTCGATGGAGGACAGCACGCTCTGGATGTAGTTCTGCAAGTAGTTTTTCTTCCCCTCGAACACCGCAGTCTTCCTCCGCAGTCCATTGGTACCGGGCCGCTGGTCCTCGAAGGGGGCGGTTTGGACCGTCACCACCGGGATCGGGCTCGTCTCCATCCTCTTTAACCGATCAAGCAAGTTTGGTGGAGTTTTTTGTTTGTTTGTTTTGTTTTGTAGGATTTTACAGCACTGAGTACAAAAATAAGTTTGATAGAAACAGCTCAAAGATGCAACTTGTCAGTCTAGAGTGAAGTAAAGGTTGTTTCCCCACCGTCGAGGAAAAAAGCGGTGACAGCAGTCCCACACAGGGACGAAGTGGCTATAGTGACAAGAAACAGCCAATCAAAAATGTTTTCACCTCGACCCAAGCCAGGAGTCGCATCCTATAGTACTGGCTGAGCTAAGCAGCCACCAGCACTCTCCTCCTCTGCTGGCGGACAACTCCCTCTTCTAATAAGCCTGAACAACTGACTATGAAGAAAAAAATAAGGGAGGGGTGGACTCGTCAAAACTCACAATCAGCTGAGCCTCCGGCCAAAAATAGACATCTGACTGATGGCAAAAGGGAATTGTGTCGGCACCGGTCTGCAACCGGACACGCCTGTGTGTGTGTTTGTGTGTGCTTTTCACACTAACCCACAGGCCATTACTATAGTCACAGAAATCTAGAAGTATCAGAGTGTACCGTTTTTATTTAATTGTTATTATTTTCTGAATTGAAAATGTTTTGATAGATCTTGAATTCTGTGTGTTCTGTAAATTCTTAAGTAGCCCATCCCATAACACGGGCCAACTTCAGTGCGCTAACATCTGCTCCAATATTTTGGAAACAGCGCGACCTTGAGGCAGAATGGAAAAAGTGACTTTTAAATATCATTATTATTATTTTGTATACTTGATGAAACACGTAAACGTGAGCGTACCAATTAGGGATACAGAGTTTCATTTCTAAAACCTGCTGATTAACTCTCATTTGAGTGAGTTTCATTATTTAATCAGCAATGACCAGTGCGAATTTAAGGCCTGCGTTTGCATAGCTTTTATTCATTTCCTGGTTGGAAATGTGTTTTTATAATTTGACATTGACTTACTTTAATAAAATCTGATTTTTGTCATCATTCTCGTAGCCTGCAGAGTACAAGTGAGTTCAGTTGATCAAGAGGAAGCAGGCCAACACAATGTTGAACCCTTACAGTAAATACTGTCAGTTAAATTATAGTAGGTCATTTTTGCTGTAGCTAAAATAAAGGTTTGGCATCACCTGTACTTCAGGTACAAATATTAATAAAGACTACAGAAAATATAGAAAATCTAAGTGTTTTTCAAACTTACACACAAACAATAATTTCTGCTCTGAGTAAATCCACCTACAGCTCTCACGAGCACTGTGCACTGACTCAGATTATAACAAAACTTGCAATCGTTTCCCACATATTAATTTTATTTTGCCACGTTACTTAATAAAAAAAAAACACATTCACATTGACGAAGTTTTCCTCTGAAGCAACCTTGACAAATATATTACAACACATCTTATTTACAGACATAACGCACATAAATATCATGCAATAAAAAAAACATTTCTTTAAGAAATGAACTACGCCAAACATACAGACACTGTAAAGTGTTTTCAAAGGGTTCAGCAACGAGGGTACGACAGTCTGAGGTGCTCGTTTATAAAAGGAGCAGTGCTCAGGATGGGAGGAGGGCAAAACTGATTCCTTGAAGGCTGCAGGAGGGTCGGAACCAAACAGGCAGCAGGGCCAGGCATGAGTTGACCGTAACCGAGAGCACCGTGCGGGCCTTGCTGTGGATTTGAGTTGTGCTGACTGATAGAAGAGGGTCTGCTCATGATACTGTCGATGCTGAAGGAGCACTTTGCCTGTGGGCCGGATTTCGGCTCAGCTGGTTCTGCTGCGCAAAGCTGTGCTCTTAAGTCTTTAGGCCCAACGCACTTTCCGTGGCTGTTCAGGGGTTGTGGTAGGAGGTGGTAGGACGAGGAAGGCATCACGATGCTTTCCTGCAGGGGCATGTAACGAACAGAAGAGGCAGCCGTGTGGCTTACCTGGCCAGTTATGCTATATGGGTGTCCGTACGGCCGGTAGCAGTTAAAGCTGGAATAAAACATCAGTCCGTCTTTGCCGAACTCGGGCTGGTTTCTCTTGAACCGTTTCCTCCGGCGAAGGAAACTGCCGTTGTCGAACATGTCCTCCGAAGCAGGGTCCAGAGACCAGTAGTTGCCCTTTCCCGGGTTTCCGGGCTCCCTCGGAATCTTGATGAAACAGTCGTTAAGGGAGAGGTTGTGCCTGATCGAATTCTGCCAAGCGGGAAACTTGTCTCTGTAGTAGGGAAACTTGTTGCTAATGAAGTCACATATGCCACTAAGCGTTAGCTTCTTCAGCGGGCTCTGCAGGATAGCCATGGTGATGAGAGCAATGTAGGAGTACGGGGGCTTTACCGAGCTGCTCTGGGCTTTCCTTGAAGCCGGTGCGTCTGCGCAGAAACTGTTCTCGCTTTCCCCCGACGATTCTGGTTCTGAAGAGTCAAATTCCGCACCAGATTCTGCTGAGGAACCCGTAGAGCAATCATTTCGATAGTGGACATCCTCGCCTACTATGTCAATCGCATCCTCTTGTATAGGCAATCCGGCATGTTGTGAAGCTTCAAATTCACTTGAGAGAGTCATGGTCACACCTAAGATTTCTCACAAACGCGTAAAAACTCAACTGTGCCAAAGAGGCCTTAATGGTTTGCCGTGCGTAAAAACCAACAGGCCCCTCGACTGTGCGTAAAAGCGCATCTATTGATACTTCTTGTGCTATCGTGATGAGAGCTGTGGCTTTATATCCTAGTAAGCTGCTGCCCTGCAGGCCAGTCCCATTAACCCTCTGGACCTATCAGAGTAGCCTTACACCGCGGGGAGCCCCAGCAAGCAAACAAATGAGGAAGAGGGGATTGCGTGGTCCTGATGTGCGTAAGGGCCATTCACACAATACATAGAAACACCACGGTGCCAGTATGTTATTATTGTGTTTATTACGCGTTTTATTTCAGTTATACAAATCCTGGAAGCGGAAACAAGTCAAATTGCGCGGCGCGCACACACACACACACACACACACCTGTAACTGTCTTGTTCTAAGAAACAAATAACAAGTTAAAACTTACATTTTATATTACAAATCGCACAGCAGCAGAGTGGTGTGTGTGTGTGTGTGTGTGGGGGGGGGGGGGGGGGGGTCTTGAGAATTTTAACACCAGGCCTAGCACGTGATAAGAAATCAAGGCTTTCTCACTCGGAACCCCCTGTGGGTTCGTTTAGTTTGCCACCTCTGGATGCCCGTGGGTGGTTTGACCATGAAAATGGCCATGGTAGGGCTTCCCGCAGCCAGTTAAGAAAAGCTGCAGCAGTCGCCTTAACGAGGCCATCAGCATCAGAATCGCAGTCGGAAACGGCACAGCTGCACGGTGCGCTTTGTGTTTGCGCGCACCTCGGTTTTACAATCGCGACAAATGTAATGCAAAGCCGTTCTTAAAGCAAACCTGGCCGACATCAGACATGTGCTAAAACAGCGCTGCTGTAACATCTCCATTGCAAATGACTAAGTTGGGGAAACTCCACCCATTTCCTCACCTGACAGGACGTACTGTGCGCGCAAGAGATGGTTCTCACATACCTGTATCAATGAAGGCTTAAGTAACAAGTACCAAAAATAAAAAAATAAAAATAGAGTAGCTGTATTTGTCAAGGGCGAATTTATCAAGTGTTACAATCATCAACTAAAGCTGCAAGCGCTATTATTTGACAATACTGTGAGGTGCGCCCCTCACAGTATTGTCAAATAACTGCATTATTCAAAAGAAAATAAATGACGCAGTGTATTTTTTGAAAAGGAAATTAATTTAAAGAAAACAGTGCTACTTACATTTATCTATTCAGAACAATATTTACAAGCAGTTATGCTATTTTACCAGGAAACTGATGAAAAACAATTGTTTTGAGTAGGTTTATCAGGAAATCAGTAGAATACATCCTTCAGAAGAAAAACAAACGTTTATTTTGAATAATTTAAAATCCACATATTCAAAGTGAGAAACATAGGTAGGACCACTTCAAGTACCATCCATTCCCCAAGTAGCAGAGCATGTGCATTGCTGGGTTGGCTCCTAACTTTGTAAATATGTTTATTTTATTAATCCCACTTTCTAAAAATGCAATGGATTAATTAAATTACTGGACTTGTTTTGGGTAAATTTTCAGGGTCAGAATCTACAACTCCTTCTAAACGTAGCTTTTAAAGCAGGCTGTGATGGACACTAGTGCCTAAACACTTTATCCGCCCTACCAAATCTTCATGTAGAAAAGGAGTCTGAATGACAATCG
Source organism: Neolamprologus brichardi (assembly GCF_056152115.1). Taxonomy (NCBI): domain Eukaryota; kingdom Metazoa; phylum Chordata; class Actinopteri; order Cichliformes; family Cichlidae; genus Neolamprologus; species Neolamprologus brichardi. The sequence goes on from NC_142115.1 coordinate 24,540,796, forward strand.
CAGGATGGCCAGTGCCAACGCTTTTGCTCCAGAGTCAAAATCTGAAGCGAAGAAGAGGAAAAAAGGGCTTGAAGCTAATTTTTCTCTGAGCCGAGTAGCACTGTAGAAACAAACTTTTCCTGCAGAATGTCCTTGTCCAGGTTCCTTCCTGCAAAACAAAGTGGAGACCAAAGTGCATTTTAATAAAGTTTGGCCACACACAGATATGAAAAGTAGAGGATTTTTTTCCCCTGCAGATAAAATGCCTCCATTTACAGTAACGTCAACATTATTAATAACCAATAAGTAAGCTAGACAGAAAACTAGGATGCAAAGAAAATTTATGATTTTTTTATAACCAGAAAAACAATTTTACAATGGTGAATAAACGTTAGTAAACTATCTGCATGTGGTCAATACGGGCACAGAGAATGATTTAAAAATCTATAACAAAAGACCATTTTAATCGTTTAATGCAACATGCTGAATTTAAGTAGTAAGAAAGCAAAAACTGTGTTTTTCACTGATATGCAGTCAAAGTGATTTACAACAAAATAGAGATAAATAAATCAAAAGTAGAAGGAATCACAGTAAATTAAAGTCCTGTTAATACAAAATCACGTTACAACACAGAATAAAGTAAACCGGTAGAGTAAAAATAGTTTCTATGAGCAAAAGTCTCAACATCAACAAAGTTGTTTTTACAGCTTTTCAAAGCAACCCACAGAGTCAGCTAAACACAGCTGGAGTGTGATACTGTTCCAGAGTGGTATGAGGTGCATAAACACAAAAAAGTGTGTGTGCGTCTTCACCTATAAAGACAAGCCGGTTTATTCGCAGGTTCTCCTCCCAGAGCTGTTGCGTCTCATTCAGCTCGTACAGCTCGTGAACCCCCTGCAGCATCACTTGGTGGGCTTTATCCGCAAACGACACTATGCCCTGTAAAAAACACACCAGTGACACATTAACCACAAATTTGGAACTGATTACAGTAGTTAATAAGGCTGACATTATCGATCACTGTCGCCACCGGGGTGTCTATTGTGTTGTGCTGTACCTTTAAGCGGATGACGCTCATCGGCTGCCCGTCTTTGTTACAGAAAATCTTTTCCCACAGCAGATCCTGAAACGGAGGAAAATAAATTCAAAGGACGTTGCCGTTTTGCATATAATTAGCAATAACAGCAGAGATATGAATGATGAAGAGCGTGTTCACCTGGATGAAGGCGTTCAAGGCGTCCTCAGACAAATCCCCAGCAATTTCAAAGGTCACAGTTAAAATACTCTGAGGATGCAACATACAATATCAAACATATAATTAGAAAAATATTATTACTGCTTGGTTTCTATACATTTGTGCCCTGAGCAGAACTGATGGGATTTATTTCAAACACAAATTCACATAAATTTTCAGTTTACTGAAACTAGCAAAGTCATAATGAAAGCTAAACAAAAGAAGTGTTTTTCTAGCACCCAAACTGATGACTTTGTAAATGAACGTGAGAAACAACACGACCCCACGTGGCACCTGAAACCCAGCTCCACAGTCCTTTTTTTATCACCCCCCCCCCCCCCCCCCCCCTCTCACACACAGAAACACAGTCCCTCCCCTCCATACTTCCTCACAGCATTTAAAGGGCACTTTGCAGATATTTGAGGGGTTTTGTGTCAAAGTGTTAAAGTTATATACTTCCTTGTCTTTTAGTATAACAACAGAATAAGAGCATTCTCATTTACATGAAAAGAGCAACATGGGGGGAGAAGAGGTGGAGGGGATTGAGAGTGTGTCTGTTGAGCTTCATGCGGGAAAGGAAACCTGAGAGAAAAAGACAACAATGCTGTGATTTACCCACACAAATAACCCTAATCTCTCCTCATCCTGTGATAAAAGTTCATGGGTATAAAGCACAACTGACAACAGAAAGAGACCTAATTGCTTAAAGGAAGCATACGATCTATTAACTGATGAGCATATCCATGTGACACTAACCCTGGAAGAAACAAAGTTTTGCCAAATATTATTTAATATGAAAAGAAATCAGCTCAAGAGACAATTTGTGATTAGAGTTACACTCTATATTTTGTATTCATATCCAACATCCTGGATTCATAAATGGATTCTGTTTAAACAACTATAACGCCACAAAACGCAGAGAAGATTCTTGCCAGTGTAGTGATTATCCAGTCAACACACAATATTGCGTAAAATTCTTGAGCGGCCCTCAAGTTCTCTCTATATTTAGTTCTTCAGGCTTTCTAAAAGGGTTGCAAACAGCTGTTGTGTGCCAAATAGAAAGAACTGGGCTGAAAAACAAGTGGCAACAGGTCTGATGGCGTGATGAAGCTTTGGTATAAATTCTCATCAGTGTATAAGGCAGAGGTCAGCAGAGAGGTACACCTGTGAGTGTTTACACGATGGAGGCTCTCTCATGGTTTGGAGCTACTTTTCAGCCAGTGGTGTTGGGCATCATGTCAAAATTGATGGAATTACAAATGAAGGAAAGTATAGTGGGATTTTGATCCACCATGCAATACCATCTGGAAAGTATGTGATCGGCAACAGCTTCATTTTTTCAGCATGACAATGATCCCAAACACACTGGCAGTCAAGTAAAAGCATACATGGATAGAAAAACACACACTAGAAGACGATTAGTCTTGGACTGGCCTCCCCAGAGCCCTGAAGCAATGTGGAAACATTGTATTTACGTGCATGATTCAATAAATCACTGCACCTATTCCACATTTTCCTACCAAAATATAAAGAAACAAAGACCGACTTTCAACTTTTGCTCAGTACTGCAAGTCTGTCAGCTGTGAATGTTAAGTTGTGTATGACTCAGTCAGGGTTTGTTTAAAATGTCATAAAAAACATCAAAAGCCTCAAGTTGATCTAATCACAAAAAGCATTGCGGGGAGGGATTTTTCACTACAGTGAGACAGCCCAGGGGAATGCAGGGCAGAGTTTTAGCCCGAGGACAATGAAGCCCTCTTTCTCCCATAGGAAATGATGTGTTGAAATAAATTAGCAAACAAAACAAGAAAATCTCCCAGTGGTGCACAAAGCTCAAGAACAGGAAATAAATCAACTGAAAGAGACAATACCTTGTCAAGATGTGCTCTTGTAGGTTTGACAAGTTGGAGCTTCTCTGCAAGACTTCGAGATAAGAGAAATTATGGTTTTACATAGATTTTTTTTGTGACACTTAGATAATCAGATAAAAACAGATAAAGTAAATCAACCTCATTTTTAAAATATTACAGTAGAGTATTTGCAGTTTTGCCTCTGTACGCCACCCCATTAGATTTTAAATGAAATGGTTGAAGTGCAGACTTTCAGCGTTTATTCAAAGGGTGTAACAAAACTACATCATGAACTATTTAGGAATTACAGACATTTTCTTTTCTTTTTTTTTTTTTACACAGCCTCCTGTTTTTTAGAGGCTTAAACATAATAGCAAGTAGTTTCACAGCCAGGTGAGACCTGTTTTCTTATTATTTCATGACAGATTAAGCAGCTAAAAGATCTGAAGATGATTCTAAGTGTTGAACTTTGGTATTTGGTAACTGTACACTGGAACTCTATATATGAGGTCCAAAGTGCATGTCAGTAACCTGGTTTCAACCTAACAGAGCATCCAGAGCTGCTGAAGGCAGAAAAATCCACAAATGAGCAGCAACTGAAGGCAGATGCAGCAAAAGCTTAGCAGAGCACAGGGAGAAACAGTGTTGGGAGTTATTGACTACAAAAAAAGTGTTCTTTAAATAAACTTTTAAAAAGTAATTACTTACAAAATTATTTCTTTGTCCAATTACATTTGAGCCTCTGAAAATGGGACATTGTGGATAAACAGTTAATACAATAGTTTAACCCCATTGTTTTTGACTTAAAGCCCACTGCAGTGGTGTACAGAAGCAAAATAAAAAAAATCAAATTTAATCTAATTATATATGTATACTCTTTGCATATTATGTTATGTTAGACCACCAATTACATTTTGTGCCTTTGGAGCTGCCTCTACTATTTTTGTGCTGTGTGTCCTCTTCTCTGATAGCTGACGTCGCGGGACATTTAAGAACCTGTTTGTGTTGATCTCACACTGTTATTATTTTAAATTGGTAACAGTTATTCTAAGGGGTTTATTGCTTATTGCAGTGCTTCCTACTGTAGACAGTGGGATCCCCTCAATGGACTTTAAGATGAAGCACAAGTTATGAAGTTTGCTGCTATACCTGGAATTATTTCATTTCATTTCATTAAAAAAAACCCAAAAAAAACCAACAAACAGAAAAAAATAATTCACTTTTTCCTCCAGAGTTGGTCAGGAGTGATCAATAACAATCAAACACTGATGCTGAGCTCATAAGAAGCCACTGCTTTGTTTTTGAGGTTAACCAGCCAGACAGATCTGGAAAAATGCTTGGAACCATCTCCGTTGTCTTGAAAGCTGCAAAGTTTAATTCTGATTTTGTGGTACATTTATTTTTATGTATTACTGCCTATTGCAAAAAACATTATCATTATGGCCTTCATTATTAAATAAAGGTTAACCAACTGCAAATGTACTTGACCCTACTGATGACTTTTATCTGTTTCCTCCTAATCTTCTACAGAAAAGAAGTGGACTTTAGAGATTTCTTCTTTGCGTTTGATCTCAAAGTATAATGCAATGTATGCTGTGCTTAATTACAACTCTAAACAGACTTGCAAAGGCTTTAGAAATGCCAATTAAATCCTACAGAACACCCACCAACACTTCCAAACAAACTACAGCCCTTGTGCCCCCACTTCTCCCTGACCTCACAAGGAGGCTAAATGTTGTGTCCAGCTGCTTGAGCCCTGCGTGCTGTTAGTGCCACACAGGCTGAGCGGCGGGGGGCCGCTTCAAACAGCCAGCATGGGATTGAAGGGAGGCTGGGCCCGTGATCTCAAAGGCAGGGGGAAAGGAGCTATCTTTTGGGACAAGGGAAACTCCTCGGGAGCCAATGGACACACACAGCACTAATCCTCTGCAGCTGGCCCAGAGACAGTGACTCGGGGCATGTAAGAGAGCTTTAACACATTCACATGAAGGGATGAACACTGATTCTTTTCATTATAATGGAATTCTACAGGGGATACAATGTGATGATCATCCTGTGGTGTAACAGAGGGATGCTCAATAAAAGAGTCTGTTAATTAGGGAGAAACATGGTCACCACGGTATCAGGACTGCTGGGTAGACAGTTCAAAGTAGCAGCAGAGGCCATCAGTGGCATCAAAATTATTATGTTTTTATCTTTGGACTGCAAGTTTTTGAGATGAGGACAACAGATATAAGTAGTGAGCCGTACATAAACTGGACAATGCATTAATAAAGTGCCAAAGAAAGATTTCAGCTCTGAAATGCTTTTATGTCAAAATATTTTCTTGAATTTCTTTAGGGTTTCACATCAGTTCTTATTCTCAATAACATGGCTTAAACACCTCAATATAAATATTTGTATCATCTTTAGTTTAAGCTTTATTTTGAAAATCTGTTTCTTCATATGAGGATGTCAATAATCATGCAGCACTTACACGTGTACCAGTTATCTACACTGATGTTATGTTTGGCTTTCAATAATAACTTGAGTTACATTAAACTGACTCACTTTGCTCCGTCCTTACTGTCAAAGGAATGCAGATCCAACACTTCAGAGAGATCAACCCTGCAGACAAAGATCACAAGTTATTTTATTTATTTTTTTTAGTTTAATTTAAATTCCACACCAAGTTGAGTAATAAATCAAGCCAGACATTTAAACTTTTCTAAAACAAAGTAACCAAGTTAGCTGAATTAGGCACAACACCCCCAAAAGTTTTGACAATGTTTTTTCAGTTAACCCCTCGCTGCATGGCGTCTTTCATCTGCTCACCCAGTTCTGAACTCTGAAGGAGTTATGCTTGTGTTAGCCAGATGCTACCTGGGTTCAATAACGCACAGCAGGGTGCGTGCGCACACATATTTGGATGCATGCGCATTCGCACATATGCAGACCTGGGGTCAGAGAGCAAAGCCTTGTGGGAAACTGGACACCACTCAGGGGTTTGGTGTTTACTCAGGTCACAGCAGTTTGTGTTTGTACATGTGCAAGTCACGTCTGAACAGCTTTATCTTTGACACAAAGATCTGAGCAGGAGTCACACCAAACACAGCAGGGGACCAGGCCACAGAGAAGCCACTTAACCCTTTTCTCACAACATGATTCCCTATACCTTACCACTTACCTTGATCTTTGGGTTTCTATGATCTTGACGAGCCCATTTATAGACCTGAAGTCAGAGAAACCATAAACTTTACACGTATCCACTCTACAGACACCTAAATAGGGAGATGACAAGCAGGACAAAATATTGGATGCTGACCTGACAGTGTCTTTGACTTCCTTTAGTTCCTCCTCGGTCACCAAGTCTGTTTTGTTGATAACGGTCAAGTCAGCAACAGCAATCTGTCTGAAAGGATAATAAAGACAACGCTGAGATGTGACAAGTGAACATGCACTTGAAATTTTCTATGACACCAACAACGGACAAAAAAACAAAACAAACCCCACAAAGAAGTGTAAAAAACCTGACACACAGGTACACCTCAGTCCCATGACGGTTCTTATCTATAATCAGATATTATGCCTGGCAACTGGCTAAAAGAGCATTTCTAGTATTTATGCACCTGCAACACCTTTCACAACATTAATATTTAATGTACATCTGCAGAAGTTTTTAGTCAGTTTATTTTATATTAGAGAAGCAAGTGAACACAGTTGTTAAGACCAGTTCTTATTGGTTATCTCAAATTGCCAAAGTAAAATCTCAACTTCCTCCAACTTATCATTGCATCATCACCTCTGGATTAAACTACTGCAACTCTCTGTAATTTGATTGTGCACACATTAATCTCTCCTTTGCTTCCAGTTAGTCCTAAATATTGCTGCACATCTCTTTAACATGATCACATAACTCCAGTCTTAGCAGGTTTACACAGGACTTATATAATCCTAAAACAGCATTTAGAACATCTAGTCGAGATATCGGGCTTTCATCCACAGCCCCTGTACTCTGGAACAGCCACTTGATACTCATATTGTCTACATAAAAGTCTTTTAAATCCCATCTTAAAATGAATGCTTTTACCTTGGCATTTTTTTCAAGCTCATTTTCCCATCAGGTGTTTTACGCTGTGGCGTTTGTTTGGTTTTTTCCAACTTGTTTTTAGTCAGTTTGACTGGTTTTGTTTCATTGATATGTGGTTTTATCTTGTTTGTTTGAAACTAACTTGTAAAGCACTTTGACCAACCTTGTTGCTTTCAAGTGTGCAACAGAAATAAAACCGACACTGACAACCACAAAAGTTAAGTTATACATGACTGGCAACCATCTACCGCACCTCTTTTTATTGTGATTAAGTGTGTCAATTTTCCAGCAGAAAAAAGAGGCTAAATAATACAGTAGCATGGGCATGTATTAGTAAGTCTTAATGTGTAGCAACGTGAAATGCACGGCAAACTCAAGTGAGACTTGAGCACTGTTTAGTTTAGAGGTGAATACACAAGCAAAGACAAAGGATGCAAAAGGTCACGCAACTGCTCTTTTGTCATCAGCATATTTGTTCAACGACAACAGCACACAGCTGCTGTAAGACACAAGCTGGGAGACAAACACAGAGCCGCAACGAGAGCAGAGTCCACATTGAGTCATAAAAGCTCGATGATGGCGATACTGTGCGGTTGGTTCTGTCTGTAATTTTGGGAAATCCACCCTATTCATGTCTGCACAGTAATTAGAAGGTTTGTTAGCATAGCTTTGCAAAAACAATAAATGGCTCCTGCTTCCAAAGAAATTATTAAAAAAAAATACAGCCAACTTACCTGGCTGCTTCATTGACAAGTCCATCTGCTTTTTCCTCTGCTAGTTGCTAACAAAAAGTGGAGATAAGTTACAAATGCAACGTCAAAATGACAAATAAGAAGAAGAATTTAAAGGGGCTGCATTGCTCATGCTTTATGCGTTCTTTCAAGAATCAGAATAGCTAATATGTACAAAAATGTGACACTGAGATAGATAAGAAAGGCCTGCGTTTAATATCTGCAAATTAAGTGATTTTCTTAACACGTGGAACCACGGGAGATCACTTTCCATTTTCTTTTATCTCCTCTTCTTGCTGGATGGGACACAAAAGACTGCACTGGGGGTGCTGCATTTTCCAAAAACAGCTTAATATGTAATAACAGGGAGAGCAGGAGGTGTTAATCTGGGTCCTGACCCTTAGTGCCATTCTGACATTAATCTGTCATCGGCTGAATCACCACAGCTTTGTCTCTAGAGGACTGAATGACAAAAAATGTATTAAATAAAACCTAATAGAATGACCAATTGCTGCTTTTATCTGACATCCTCTCTCCTGGGACTGAAAAGTCAGGGGCAGATAGATTTAGATATATTTTTGGACAGACAGATATTTGATGAGATAGATGAAAGGAGAGACAGGTGAGTGGATGTGACATTCCTATTACATGGTCACATCTCTGATATCCATTACTCTTTCACTAAGATTTAAATCCCCTGTCTTTCTGTCAGGAGTTTCTTCACGTTGCCTTTGAGGAGAGGACAGCGCCTAGGCCATGAAATGTGTCACCTCAGTGAGTATGACACCTTCAAATTAGAGCCCATTATCTAGATGTCACTTGCCCCACTCCTTTTAAGTAGCACAAAGGGGGCAGGATGTGACTGCATATCTATTGCTGTTTACTGCAGGTTAACAAACAACTGCATAAGTTTAGCACCAAAAAGTCACTAAATGAGTTTAGCTACTGCTCAGAATTTGCACTGAAGCTGACTGACATGGTCAAGACTACAACTAACAGTTATTTTCTTCCTATTATTAATTATTCAGTGTGAAAGATCAATCAGAATGTCCCCACAATGCAAAGTGAACTTATTAAACAGTTCAAAATCTCCCAAATTATTAAACTCAAATTCTCATTGCAGACCGTTTCTTGAACATCTTGTCTGTCTTGAGTAATTATTTTAGTACTAAATGTCTCAAAGCTACTCAAAAGTACACAACACAAACCTGCAGTCCATACTTGGCATCAATGACAGTGACGATGCCTAGGAGAAACAAAAACACCACATATTGAGGATTAGTGACTTAAAGGCGAAACCACAACTTGTGCTTGTCCTCTCTGTACAGCAGCTGCCTGTTGGTGTTAGGTTTTGTCTGTCTGAGCTACTTTGTCTGAATTATTTAGAGAACACTTTTGGTTTTGTAGCCTGTAACAACAGAGTAGACAGCTGAGTATTGAGCGTGAGAACCAAGGTACCATTTAAAGTAGACACAATTTGGCCAAGTCAGATACACTACATGGACAAAAGTACAGCTCCACCCAAATATAACACCTACAGGAACTGCTCACCCGTGAAAACCCATGCCGTGAAGCTCCCGGTGCACAGGTTTCATGCTGATGTTAATGTCAGTTATTGAGGCTGCATCCACCTGAGCACTCGCTGACCTGCCGCCAGTTGGTTGTTAAGCAGTTCCACTTTGCAATAACACCACATATGAATGAATGAATTCAGTGCGCTCTTTAGAACGACCCATTCTTTCACTAATGTTTGTAAAGGCAGACCGCATGGTGAGGTGCTCTGTTTTATATTTATGTACTTTTGAAAATAGGACTGAGAAGACTAGAATTCAAGGATTAAAAGGTGTGGCCCAATAAGTCATCGCTATATAAAAAAAAAAACATGCAGAATTTAAGCCAGTGTGATAATGTTTTTTAAAATCAAATTTATTCTGCAATTTGAGCTTCACAGCCCCAAAACCGAAAACCTAAATTTTAGCCTTTAAGAATATTTTAATTCCATTCAAATTTTGTTTTTAATGGTACAGAACAGGTAGTCGTAGTTATACACATATGGGACCAGAGAAGCTTAAGTAAACACACCAGAGTTTACATTAGGATCTTTATACTGACACCACTATTATCATGTTATTTGTACAGAATAACAAGATCTGTGCTGGGATTTTCAAATTAATCAACTCTGCAGTGAAAAAGTTGCAATTAATCAAATTCAGAACAATTTTTAACTAAAGAAAGTGTTAGTGTAGTTAAAGGCTGTTTGCATGAGCACCAAAACAGATAGAAATCCAGCCACAAATGTCAGCTGTTTGCAGTTCTCTGCTCTGTGTGTGTGTGTGTCCGTCCCAAGCACAAATTTGTGACAGAGTGTCACATAGCAGAAACATGTGCAGCAGTACATAACAGTGAAAGCAACTGCTAAAGAGTGTTAAGAGTGGAAGCTTTCACATTTACCTTACATGACGCAAGTGTGCATACACCTGATGAAAAATACGTTTCTTAAACGATTTGTTTTTTAAACTGTTGCTTTATACTTTTAATTCTCCGTCTTTACAAACACAATAAAGGCAAACACATTCAAATGGAAAGACTTACAATATGTGCACGCAACCAGAGAAGGAAAGAATAAAACATAAACATTTGAAATGTGATTTCACGCCTCACCAAAGACGCCATTATCTCTGTTTATCTCTACATAGGAAGTAGATGTGTGATGGGCTTTACAGCTGCAAAGTCAAAAAAACCTGACAGACACAGCAAAAGCACCAAAGTACAAACTTACATCATTACATATCTCTTACCGTCCAGATAGATGTCGCTGCCAAGCTCTGCATCAACCCAGAACATGGAGGCCACAGCTCCTGTCAGAGGAGTCAGTGTGTTTAATGCAAAGCGTCTGATACCAAGGGCTAGATCCACTGACAATTTTCTTTTTGATTTATTTGAAAATGCTTTAGCTATCACAATTTCCCCAGATCCAAGACATCTTAATAGTACGTCTTTTATTTGAACAAAAGAACCAGCAAATATGTAGTAAACACTTTAATTATTCTCACAAAACTTTCATGCATTTTTTGTCTGTTTTAAACAAAACCAATATCTGAAGCCTTCAGTTGTCCCTGTCCTTCTCGTACATTTGACTTGTTTCTATTTTCCTGAGGACGTGGTTATTACAAGACCCTCTGTTACCATGCCAGCCACCGCTTGTTCACATAGCTCCCTTTGTCTAAGTGCCAAGCCAGAATAAGAAAGCATTGTAAATATTTGATGCACGTGTAATGAAAACACTGTTTTTGAGTGGCATGTTTCACATAACTCATCCAGCCTCTTCTTGAAAGAAATGAGATAATTCCCTTGGGAGTCTTTGTGACTGACAGCACTGCCAGAGCCAATGACAGACCTGTCCTCGTCCGTAACAAGCCAATGACGTGGCAGAGACGCGAGCCCTAGACCCACTCTGAGCGTGCTCAGTTGGTTCTGTCTTTTGTGTAAGCCATTAGCGCCTGACACCTGTCATTTAGTGGCACATCCCAAATGTTATAGCACTCGCCTTGTTATAGCCCAACACTGATTTTGTGATTCAAGCCTAAGCAATGAATGGATAGCAATACTATCACAGCAGTTAGTTATAAAATGGTAAACTTGAGATTAATATCCCTAGTAAACGTCTTAGTGCAGTGGTTAATACATTTGCTCGGCAAGAAGAAGCTGGTTCAATTGGGGTTGCATCAGGAAGGGGATGGGGTGTAGCAAGGCAGAGAAAGACACTGTTACCATAACGATACAGAAACCTAAATAAAGAATTATGGCTCACGTTATGTTTACTATCTAAGTGCCAGATAGTTAGTGGCCCTGGTTAATTTTATATGAGATAAACAATTACATCAAGTCCACAGTGGAAATACGATGAATTTTTAACAGTATGTCAATAAGGTTGTCCACATTTTAAAACTTCTAGGCAAGAATTTTATCTCACTAAAACAGATCGTTTAGCCTGTCAAAACAGTACTGGAAGTAGACTGACATTAATTTAGCACTACTCTAGCCTTACTGACCAAAGCCATATTTAACCATATTAAATATGGGGGGGGGGGGGGCTGTAAAAACCAAGTCACCTCACTGCTTCCAGCCCACACACACCACCTGGTGGAACAGCTGGTGACTGAGGTTTCACAGAACCAGCAAATAGCTGAATGTTTGCTGCCTGTGCTGCAGATTAAAATCAGATACAAACAAGCACACATATATGCTCAACATATTCTAACTTCTCCAAAAAAATAAAAAAGTATGTTACCTGGATCAGCAAGTCCAGTGGTTTCTAACAAGATGTAGTCAAACTTTCCTTTCTTCTCCATCAGGTTTTCAATGGCTTTGAGACCATTGTCCCTTAAAACAACAAAACAAAAAAACCCCCAATGACCAATAACTAAAGACAGCTTATATTTAACTTGCCAACTCACATCCTATCGTCTTATCCAAGAAAACACAATACAAACTCTTATTTGACAAAACAGCCAAAATCAAGGACTGAATACCCGCTCATTTAAGTTTATATTTTTATATATATTTTCAATCGTCTCTGCATTACAGAGCAGTGGAGGCCACATGAGAAACTGGGTTTTGCTGTGGAGGGCCACACCAAAAATGGAGAACTCAGTTCTGCTCAATAGTCATTTTATCTTTTTATAAACTGCCACAGATAAGATGCTCTGATCAGGCCCCAATGGAGGCCAACTGGGAAAATTCACTGGACACCCCTGTTATAGAGCAATATTATATACAAAAAATTGTGAATGTAGGATATAAGGTAAGTTCAAATATAAAATATATGAAACATATATCACTTCTTCTTCTTCTTTAGGTTTTTCCCTTTAGGGGTCTTCACAGCAGATCATCTGCCTACATCTCACCCAACCCTACCATCCTCCTCTGTTACAACAGCCCTATATATGTCCTCCTTCACTACATCCGTGAATCTTCTCAGTGATCTTCCTCTTTCCCTCCTGCCTGGCAGCTACAAATACAATATCCTTAATCCAACATATCTACTATCCCTCCTCTGCACATTTCCAAACCATGTCAGCGTCACCTCTCTAACTTTAACTCTAAAACCCATTCCTAATCCTGTCCATGTTGGTCACTCTCAATAAATACTTTTGCAAAAAGTAACAATAAATATATAAAATAATTCAAACTGGTCAAGTGATACAGCACTCAATCTTCCTGTTGGTCAAATAAGCCTTACAGACACAACAGATGTGTTTTAGTTTATTAAAAAAAAAACTATGCTCACAAATTATACCCTCACTGTACGCACAAATCAGTCCCACATCCTCCTTCACGCTTTGTGGTCGGAAACGCACACTTTGTGACTCACAAAGAAACCACAACTGAAGGTAATTTATCAGACCAAAGTCCAGGTTTCCACAGGTCTAATGTCCCAGTTTCTTTGCGACAGTTTGATGATGAAGGCATGATTCACGGAGTATCCTCTCGCAAGTTTATGTTAAGGTGATGCTGACCGGACGTTGCAGGCATTGGTGTGGGCTCTGATCTAAGACTGCAATAACTGGGGACTAATGAAGGTGGAAACTTGAAAAGGGCTGTTTCTGTAAACCCACACAACATGCTGATGGTCTAAAGAACATTATGATCGCAAGAAATCACACTAAAAAAACTACATATAGCACATATCTAGTAATTATTTCCTATGAATATCTTATGTAGCTGGTTAAGATGCTGTTAAATGTAATGTAAAAGGCGATACCTTCAGAAATTCAAAATTTGTAACATGTTTTTTTTCTTCGCAGACACTTTTATTCAGGACATGATTCTCTTTGTATTATTTCATATTTCAATATCTTCAGTATTCCTCTATATTGGACAAAACGTGGATGAGAGGATAATTATTTTTTTATTTTTTGATCGTGGGACCCATAGTGCCAGAAATTATACATGTGTTTAAAAATCATTGCACCTGATCATAATAATATCCCTGAAAAATCAGAGTGAAACTATGAGTTTGATCGGAGATGGCTGTCTCACCTAAAAGAAATCTCATACTTTTCCAATCTCACATAAAAATGCACCAATTATTACCACAGTAGTAGTATTATAATGTCTTATTAGAAATAGGAATGAGTCAAAATGTATATTCTTAATGCTAACAACACTAAATGGGCTTTAGCTACTCTACATACTTGACAGAGCAGCAGAGGCAGCCGTTCCTCAGTTCTAGCCACTCCTCGTATAGCTCTCCTGCCTGACTCACTGCAAGGGACTTCTCAAGGGCACTGCCTGCAAGAAGAGGAAAGATGAGCGATTCACACCTAGAAATTTATACCAATACATTCAACATTTACAAGATCTATAAAGATGTCAAATAAATGAGGTTTTCACACCAATCAAATTAATAAAAACACAAATGTAAATAGGCTAAACTACAAAACTGTCCACTGCTTGACTGAACATAAATGAAGGCAACGATGCCATACTTCAAATGCAGTTCCTAACTTTAAAAACTCTAGATGAAAAACTTTGGCTTTTTGTATATTAGTCCAAGTTTGTTACTGTGCTGCCCTCTAGTGGAAATCAGATGAAATAACAACAACAATCATTCACCTGTCACCAAGAAAACAGAACAAAACAGGCAAAAATAACGCCTGCTTTTGATTTCTCTGAGGCATATTAACGGTTTACCTTCTCCAAATTCATTTAGTATGACAGCAATCCGCTTGTTGTGTTGTTCTGTAAGGATATAGTTCAGGAGTGTAGTTTTTCCAGCACCTATGAATAAATAAATACAGAAACATATAAGGAGTGATATTAGTACCATACTTATGATGTAACACAGGCTGAGTAAACAATACCCTGCAGCTTAGTCTCAGATTATAACTCTTTTATAAGCTCATTAAAGCCGCTCGTAATACAGATCTCGCTCACCAAGATAGCCTGTGATGATAGTGACCGGTATTTGCCCTACGGGAGGACCAGGCTGTGTGTCGATGGGCACCAACTCCGGGCAATCATCATCCTCATCCAACATCATGCCAGAAATTATGTTTTAGGTGCACAAGGTTTATCTGACCTGACCAATAAGCACAAAACACATATTGCTGAAGATATGCACAGTAAATAATAATAATAATAATAATAATAATAATAATTACTTAGTACATCTGGAGAAAAAGGTTAATGACATTGGTCTGATCTGGTTAAAACATTTTAGAGCCTTCAGCACAACTTACTAACAGACTGAAGTCAGTGTATGTAAATATTTGTGTGGATCAGAGAAAATCCAAAATAAATCCATACTTGTGCAACCAATTCTTCTTTGTTAAAGTTACTAAAAACGTATGCTGCATAATCATTCAACCTTAAAAAAAATAATAAGAAATAAATTTAAATAAAAAACCCTTTCAAGAAATCATCAAAAAACTAAAATTACTGCTACATTCATGTCCATGATGAGTGGATCTGTCCACAATCGTACGAGCCACCAGAATCGCCTGTATAACATAATGAAGAATAACGAGGAGGAACCGTTGTCTCTCCTACCTGCTGAATCACAACGACAACAGAAACAACCGGACTTCCTTCGAGTTGCTATGAATTAATTAAAAGGCTGTTCTTCATAAAATTGCAAACACTTGAAGTTTCATCGAAAAGCACCCGTCTCCACTGCTGCTGCTTAGACAGCGTGTTACACCGTCTACACTCCGCTCAAATCCTGAAGCAAGGACAACAGTTCCGCTTTCGCTACCAGCGATGAACTCAACAGGCAGAGTAAAGGTGGAAATTACAAAGAATAAATTACAAAGAAATTCTTTTAAACATTTAAAACTTTTTTTTCATTAAAATAAATACGCTAACGTGTCGTTTCCCTCGGCTCTAGAGACAGTTTCTCTGCACGGACCTGTGACAAACAACCACACGATGGGGACAAAAAACAGTTCATGACAAATCGTGTCACATGGGCAGATTTTTATAAAGGAAACTTTTAGATATAACATATAATAGTAGCATTAATACAGTGCAACACATTTATGATTCTGTATATTGGATTAATACTGTTTTAGTATTCTATAAAAGGCCGCTGTATAAGGAATATGGAGTCAGCTGCAACATCTTCCCACGTTTATTTTTCATTTATCAACTGTCTTCAAAAGTTTGAGTTTGTGAAATGTATAGAGGCTAAATATCAGACATCCCAGGATCACAATGTGATCCCCCGTGTTACAGATATATGACAGAAAACAGATATTACAACTAAAAATTTAAAGCCACAATACAAGTACTTTAACTACTCCAGATCAATAAACCTTCAAACATTACTGATAGGACACTTGTCAATAGGAAACATTTTTATATTTTTATATTAGGCTCAGCTAAATATTTAGAAGTTCTTTTATTTATTTTTTCACTTCAATTTAGCACTGGCTTCCGTGGAACATCTATACACTGTGTAGCAGCCTTGTGTTTAAATAGTTGCCTTGTGAAGTTATTTCTAAGCTAAGTTGTACACAAGTACAGGATGTCATTTGAGAGTTTTTTATCCTAAATATTGCATTTAGTCTTTTATTTACTTTCTTCTTATGCAAAATTTACCTGTTGTTTGAAGACAGTAAGCAATAGTTACAGACAATTTTAATCCTAAAGACTTAATTTAGTAGTTTTGTCTTTGCTATTTTAGTTATTGTCATGGTTGTCCATTTTGAGCCCTGAGCGTGTTTGTTTTTTGTTATTGTTAAGTATTCTTTGTTTGGTTATAATCCATGGTATGTATTTCATGATTGTGAGTTTTTTGACAATATTTAATTGTTATTCCCGAGCCTTAACTATGATTCCTTGTTTGGACTGAGTTTTCTTAGTGTTTATTTCTATGATTCTTCTCGCATTCTGAGGTTTTTGATTCTGTTTGGGAGTCATCCTTGGTTTTGTGTAGTCTCACTGTGTTATCTCCTTGTATTGTCAAGTGTCTGTGTGAGACACTTGAAAAGTGATGTCTTTCAGATTAGTATGTTTTATTTTGATTTGCCTCTCCTGTCTTCTATTTACTTTTACTTCCTGTAGCTTCTTATCCTTGATTAGCAACAGCTGTTTTTGGTTATCCAAGTGTTTCCACTCTTCTTTGATTTTCATTGCCTCTGTGTGCATAATTAAAGCCTCTTTTTGTACTTACACTGCTACCTGTCCATCTGCTTCTCTGTGTGTATCCCTGTCCTTGTTTGGAGTATGTTTCTTGGCAATTGTGGACCATACTTTGTTTCCATTTTGGAATGTATGTTATTATGGGCTTTGTAACAGTCTAAAATAAACAGCTCATCATTTGTTCTTGTACTCTGCCGCTGAGCTCTGCTACACTCCAAAACAAGACAGTTATGTTGTGTTTAGATTTTCTTTTCTTTTCTTTGTGTGTGTGTGCGTCCCCTTGATGTGTTTTCCAGTGTTTGTGAGGCTTAGACCAAGCAAAAGGGCACCATAGCATAGACTCCCATAGGAACTTATAACGTCTGGATTGTGTTCAGTCACTATTGTTGTTCAGCTGTTCATTAATTTCTTGTTTTTGTGGCTAAACACTGCATGAAACATGGAGAATAGTGAAAAATATCTTCCCCCCAAAAAATGTGTTGTTAAAAAAATTTACACTTTTTAGAGGTTACATACTCAGGAACACTTGAGATACACAATAAGACTTCAGCAAGAAGTGGGAGAGAAAAGGTTGGAAAAATAGCACTGTTATCAGATTTAAGCTAATACTGTGAGGTGGAAGAAGTGTGTGTGTGTGTGTGTGTGTGTGTGTGGGGGGGGGGGGGTATGTACAATTTTGGTTTATTTTGAATGTCATCCCTATCCCTAGTCCTATTTTTTGCTGTTTTGTATGTGAGTGTATGATGTGTTTGTAGTTGTTGTTGTTGTTTGGGTTTTTTTGCTTTTTGAACATTAGGTGCTTTGCACTGAGCTTGGTTACACTGAAGCAGTATAGTTAATGGAACCCTTTCTGTCACCATTAACATACGGTTACGGTGTAACCTTGGTTCTCTTAGTGAGAGACTATCTCTCCACATGCAAGAGAACAACTTATTCTTTAACTTACTAACGTTTCGTTAAGATGGCTCTTTACTTAGTTTTAAACATTGTCTGCAGACTTTTTAACATTTTGACAATTTTACAATTAATGAATGATCAAACAGTTTGCTCCCACCTGTTTAATTAGCTCCCAAACTCCTGATGCTTGTTGATGATTTCTCCTGATGATTTGTTTTTTGTTAGTTTGTCAATGTCTAATATCTTTGTTCATTTTTGGCAAATAGGCTATCAACTGAAGCACTGGAGTTATACATAATATAAAGACATGACCTGTTTTTCCTGTATCCTGATGAGTCTACATTATTGCGCCTACTCAGTAATCTTCATTAAAACCAATATAGCTTTGTTTGTTTGTTTGTTTGAGCAAGTTACAGGCTAGCAAGGCATTTATATACCAGCAATCTTTTTTTTTTTTAGTAGATGATTTGATTTGTGCACCACCATACTGGTGACACGATGCATAGCAGAGATAATCTACACCTGTGTTTGTTTGGTTCAGGGTTCCACAGCCAGGGTTTGGGTTAAAGCACCTTCATGTGGTTACGGTTGTGGTTAAAAGTGAATCTGACGTTTTTGGATTTGGACAGAGCCAACCTATCAAACAAGTGCATTTATTTGGTTTCCCTCTCAGTCTGAGTGTCACGCCGGAAGTGGTCAGCGCTCACACACACACACACACTGAAGGAAAGCGCTTGTTAAAGCTCACCTCGGCAGCGAGGGAGCGCGCGCGCCTCATCCAGCCTGTCCCATCACATCCCCTCCCACTCTCGCGCCGTCGATGTCTACCTCCCTCTCTCTCCCCCTCTGTCTCCACGGGATGGCTCTCATTAAATGCGGAAGTTTACACCCAGTTAAGCTGCTGCCGCCGCAACCAAGATGAGCGTTGGTGTGACAGTTGAGCTGTAGCGAAGCTGGAGGAGCGGTGCGTCGGAGAGAGCGACGGTGCCAAACCGCGAGAAAACACCAAAGCCACCAGCGACACCGTCGCCGGACTGGACTTCAGACTCGCGTATGGCTTCTCTGGGCAGCGCAGATCGGCGGGCTTTCGCTCTGAAAATCAACAGGTAAATGTAAAGAAATTATAATATAGTATTGGGGGCACTGGTTTGGTTTGGTTTGATTTGATTTGATTTGGTTTGGTTTGGTTTAGGAGTGAATGTGAAGTCTTACTTCCCCTTCAGGGAAGTCCAGAGTGGAGCAGGCAGCCACATGTTGTGAATGTCAATGCTGCAGGTTGATTCACTGGTTCCCGGGAAAAAAAGAGAAAAGAAGGCAGCCTGGAGGATTATAAACAGCCAACTTTACTGCAACTTTAAGTGCTCAGAGAATTTATGGCAGGTTATGATTAACTTGTGTTAAGCTTACAGTGGCAGCCATGTGCTCAGTCGGTCATGCATGAATTTGTTTTGTTCTTGGCTCTTTATTTACATACATGTCAGATTTGAGCAGCATGCTGAGCTTTTATCACCAAGCTAAACGATTTGCACATTATTTATGTCACTTCCTCCTCGTGAGGATGCTGATTATATATATCCACTGTTACTAATGTGACCATTTCCTGTATTTTTGGAGGGCTGACTAGCTCATAGAGTTTGTATAAATGACTAGGGATGTGGTCATAGTTCCTGCTGTGACACTTGAGCAGGTGTGGAGGAAGTATGTACATGGAAGTCTATTGTGTACCATGCCTCCTGTGCAGTAGGGTCATTTAACAAAAATACACTATTTATCTACTGTGATGGAATATATTTATAAGGTTCTGTAGGGCCTCCTTTGAAATGGTAGAGGAGGTCAGTTTGTGTGGATCAGTTTAACCCTGAAAACGTTTTTTCTTTTGGTCATATACAGCTTTTAGAAGTTTTCATATGTGTAACGCTTAAAGAGCCATATAGAATGACATATTTTGTGGAAGATGAGCACACCAAATGTTTGATACTGTCGATTGACAAATCACTTAGTCAGGAAAATCCATGTTCTTGTTTTTAATAGCCAGGAGGAATCATGACGACTTGCTGTGATGTGATGTGCTGAGCAGAGCTGAGCTCAGCTGCTAAGGGATGTGAGAGATCTTGGGTCACAGCCTGAATCTACTGATGAGCCAGCAGAGAGGCACTGATTAGTGGCTGCTGTACTGTAGCACCTTTTCATAGTAAAAGAGCAACGATGGAATAGATTAACACTCACTGTGATTAGATTTTGGATATTCTGCTGCTATTCAATGTGACATGATAACCACATTGATTTATAACCCATATTATACTTAAGGGTTGTATCCTCCTGAAAGAATCTTATTGTTGTCGAGACTGAAGGCACTGATGCAGATACTTTAAATATCTGTTGTTATGTTTGCTTGTAGTTAAGGGGGGGGGGGGGGGGCTGGCTGGCTGGCTGGGATTGAGTTTGTGCTGATGTCAGTATAAAGACTAAACAGGTGCTCGATGCAAGTGAAAAAGAGAACAGCAAAGTCGATCATGGAAATTGATAATGGTGGAAAATGCATAGTGAGGGGAAAATACTTTTGAGTGGATGGCAAGTAAATGCTGAAAACACTGATGAAGATTTAACACAAATCTATGAGGAGCTCAAAGTACACTGGCTGCTAACTGAGTTGGTTTTGAAATCTGATAATGAGTACAAACTACTGCACTCATTGTGGCTACCATGATACTTAAAGTTGTTTGGACAATTGTTGGAGAAATTAAAGTTCAAATGCACTTGTTTGAAAAAGTGCAAGCTAAAGTCAGATGTCAAAGGGGAAAAAATCTAGAGAGCCATGCAAGGCAACATAGTCCATACATAAGCAGCTCACGTGAACAAAGAGGAACAGTTGTCACAAGATGAACCTGATCTATGCTGTCTGTGCACTAGTAAGCTGTAAGACCTGTTATTTTCCATGTCAACAAATCAAATCCATATTTACTGAGTTATTCTTGTATGTTACTTGTATTTTATATATTAATTATGAAGACTTCCTTCCTTGGCACCTCTTATCAGGATGGAGTGAGAAGGAAATCCTGCGAACTGGGACACTAAGTCACTCACTGGTTTTACTTCACTTTTTGCTAATGGCAGTTTAAAATCAGGAAATGTGTGTTTCTTCATAAGCATTTAAAAAAAGAGGAATGGAAAACTGCAGTGAAAATATTTCAGTCAAAAATATAACATGAGCTGAGTGTCCAGTTTTTTTGCGTAGACTCCAGGTAGCTGCCGGACATTTAATATTCCGAGATTGAATGTGATTGGAGTGAAGAGCATATGGTAACAGGTGTGAGGACAGCTGTAGATGCTGGGCCTCTGTCTTTCAATACGCTTCAGCGAGGAGGGGGGATCTAGATTGAATTTCATCTGATTTCCTCTGGGTTTTTTAGCTAATGACATCTGTGAACCTGCCTGTCTGTTGGTGGGCCACTGAGTTATGAGACAGTGGAGTGTCAAAAAAAGCAGTTTCCTACAAACTTTGGCTAAATGTGTGCAGATAAAGCAGTCGGACTAAGCTGGAAATTATAATTCCTTACAGCCAGTTTTCTTGCTTTGAGCCTGCCTGTGACCTGAGCCTTGCTAAATGACTGCTGTGTTTGTGCGTGCCTCCCTTTGACAGGAAGCTGAGTCGTGATTGTGCTGATAGCACTAAGACCCATTAAGTCTGGAGACATATGATAGTATGAGATGCACACTGGGGGCATCCCTTTGGTCTGCTTTCCTGCTCTTGTCATTTATACCACACTTCTGTCTGTTTTCCTGTGTTTCCTCCCCTGCTCAGATTAAGGAAAAACACTCTGATAGGAGGGAAAGGGTTTTAAAGGTTCAAGGATCTACCTATGTCTTGCTAATATAGATAATTTTATGCTTGGTGGGAGTAATCATGATAAGACCTACAAATTTGCCATCTCTGGGGCTTATTGATCAGAGATGTGGCTGTGAGGAGGGGGGTAGAAGCAGACTCTGTCTGAGAAACATTTGGGTATTGATTTCTAAAAAGCTGGAAGGAATACACCATATGCACACATGGCAAGTGGAGACCTGCAGTGTATGACATAACAAAAAAGGGGCCTACTTCTTTAGGGTAAAGGGTTCATGCTCTACAAGTAGGTGTGGTGTGGGGATTAACAGTATTTCCTCACAGCAAGAAGGTCCTGGGTTTCCACCACCTGTCCTGTGTGGAGTTTGCATGTTCTCCCTATGCTTGTGAGGGTTCCCTTCAAAGACTGGGGTTCCCTTCAAAGACTGGACCTCAGAACTACACAAGAATTACACAACTGTTGTGCCCACAGATAAGGAAATTCTCCCCCAGCATGATCTAATATAACTATACAAAAGTCTTGAGCCAAGCCTCATTTTGCTAGGAAAATTGGGACAGTAATTTGTTTAAGCTTAAGCTTAACAAGTCAATATTTAGTATGTCCACCTTTATTCTTCAACACAGCCTGAACTTACTTTAGCAAGCTTTCTTGCCATTTTGTTTAGCAGTCTTCAGGGAAAGTTCTTCAGGCTTCTTGAAGGACATTCGAAGCTCTTCTTTGGATGTTGTCTCTTATTCTGTTCTTTGTCAAGATAATAACACAGTGCTTCAATAATGCTGAGGTCTAGGCTCTGGGGAGGCCAATCCATGACTCAGTTTTCTATTTGTTTGGTATTATTGTCAAAGCTGATAAATTAAGGTGTCAGAATCAGATGCTTCCTAGATGGTACTGCATGGTGAATCAAAATCTGATGGTGCTTTTCTGTGTTCATAATTCCATCCATTTTCACAAGATCTCTAACACCGGCTGAAATTCGGCGCCAAATCATGACAGAGCCTCCACCATGTTTTACAGGCACTGCTGTACATATTGCGCATGTTGACCATTTGAACCAAAACTGCTGTAAATAGTTTTAAAAGCTTCTTCTGTTGTGCTTTTGAGAGATTCAACTAAAAAACTGGGAAAGATTTGGTGTTTTTTCTGATAGGCTGTGAGTAATAAAGTACCCAAAAGTACCCAAAAGATACAATTTAAGTCTTTCCTAAGTTGTCTATTATGTGTAGGCACAACTTAAGGTCTCTTGAGTTAGGTACATATGTTGGAATGATTCATACATCAGTGTTAAGTGGGTCAACAAATAAAACTTTCTGCTGAAAATGTTCAGATACAAGAAATAGATCGAAAACTGTTGAAAAAGCAGATAATGTCCAAAGAAAAGGTTTAAAAGACCTTCAGAAAGCCTAGAGAGCTATTTTTCAAGACCATTTAAAAAAACTGCAAGAAAGTCTGGTTCCTTGGAAGCTAAATATAAGGAAAACAGGGGCAGCCCGAGACTTTTTACAGTACTCTATAATTCCCCTGTGTCATCTGATAAAAGTAACCCATTGTTTACTGACCAATGAGGGGCGCACCTGACATCTTGTGTATATATTTAACCCACAAAGCAGCTTCAACAAAAATTATTTATGTCTGATAAATGATAAGATATTTAGCCTTGCTGTCCAGTCTCAGTGTCTTTGAAAAGGAGAATCTTATTTTTTCTTAAGAACAATGATGTCATTATCATAGTATGACAGTGAAAATAATGCTGACAATATCGTAACAGCTGATCCATCAAGGAAGTCTATCTCAGTGTCTTACAGACTGTAAAGATAAATGTCTAATTATTCAAGCATGTTATCATTCACCAATTTTTTGTCTAATAAGGTATGAACTAATCAACTGTGTTTATAATTGAAAAATATCAAAGCTGATTAATGATGGTAAGCTAGGGTTTTATTGTAATTGCAGTATTTTATCTGCACAGTATGACTTGTGAGGCATTTTAAGCCCTTTTACTAACAAATAACATGATTATAGTGTGAGGCTTGTTGTGTCTTAGCACTGAGCCTGATCTGTCATCAGCAGTTCAACAGTGGCTTCATGCTGACTCCCGGGGAGCAGCTGTTTTGATAGTGCCATCCTCATCAGTGTTGATTAAATTTTCTAAAATTATCACTTGGGGAGAAAAAAGGCAAAGAAAACTACTTTTAATGATTGTCTTCAGGCTTTGTGTTCAGCTAGGAAAATGCTTTCTTAATAGTGATTTAAATGTCATGTCCCCAAAAGGAGAATTTATGAGAATTTTTAATTGAGGTTTAGCGTGATCTAAAAAGCCTATAAGCATGTTTGTCCGTCAGTAACACTACAAACACACACAATAAGGTTACTCAAAGATATTAAGTTACATAGAAACTCAAACAATGTTTTCATATGTACTGTGGTAACCTGGTTACTGTAAAACTGAATATATATACAGTAATTCAGGCAATATAATGGTGAAGTCATAGGTTACTTTTAGATTTTTAAAAAAATATTTTATATTATTTTTTTAAGTTGCCACCTTGCTTGTTTGCTGCTTTTTGTACTGCATTGCACCTCAAATGCTTTCTATTTCATTTCTGCTTATAATTACACAATGAAATGTAGAGTAAAGGAGGTTTATGACCCCAGAGTTGCCAAAAATTATGCCAAATGATGACAAAATTAGCAGTCGTGAAAAAGTATTAGCCCCCTTTCTGATTTCTTAGTGTTTTGTATATTTGTTATACTTGCATGTTTCAGATCATCTGTGGAACCATGAGCTTCCACTTTGGATTTGGGACACAGACACCGTCTCTACTTTTAAGATTAGGCTTATCAAAAAACCTTCTCCTTTTTGATAAAGCATATAGCTGGGGCTGGATCCTCCCTTAGTTATGCTGCAATAGGCGTAGGCTCCTGGGGAATTCCCATGATGCATTGAGTGTTTCTTCTTCAGTCAACTTTCTCACTCACTATGTGTTAATAGACCTCTGCATTGAATCATAGTTGTTATTAATCTCTGGCTCTCTTCCACAGCATGTCTTTTGTCCTGTCTTCCTCCTCTCACCCCAACTGTATGCGGCAGATGGCCGCCCCTCCCTGAGCCCGGTTCTGACGGAAGTTTCTTCCTGTTAAAAGGGAGTTTTTTCCTTCTCACTGTCGCCAAAATGATTGCTCATATGAGTGTTGGGGTTTTCTCTGTATGTATTATTATTGTAGGGTCTGCCTTAAATACTGTAAATATAATTGAATTGAACTGAAATTGAGTTGAAATTTTTTTTAATATTAGATAAAGATAGCCAGAGTAAGTACAAAATGCAGTTTTTAAATTTAATTAAGGGAGAAAAGTTAACCAAACTTACCTGGTCTTGTGTGAAAAAGTAACTGCTTCTCTTGTTAAATCATGAATTTGATTAACCACATTTTTGTAAGGCTGAGTTTCCCTAAACACACTCGGGCCTGATTACTGGCGGACCTGCTGAATCAAGAAATCACTTAAAGAGAACCTGTCTGACAAAGTGAAACAGGCTAAAAGATCTTGAAAAGCAAAACATCATGCCACGATCTGAAGAAAGACCTGAGAAACAAAGTCACTCTCTATCAGTCTGGAAAGGGTTACAAATCAGTTTCTAAAACTTTGAGACTCAATTGAACCAAAGTCAGAGCCATTATACACAAATGGAGAAAACTTGGAAGAGTGATGAAGCTTTTTCCAGGAGTGACCGGCCTACCAAAATTACTCCAAGACCACGACGACTCATCCAGGAGGGTGCAAAAGAACCCAGAACGACATTAAAGAACCTCAGGCGTCACATGTCTCAGTTAAGGTCAGAGTTCATAGTTCCACGATTTAAAAAAGAAAAAAAAAAAAGAGAGGGACTATGGAAATGGCATCCATGGCAGAGTTCCAAGATACAAAACATTGCTGAGCAAAAGGAACACAAAGGCTTGTTTCACATTTGACAAAAAAAAGAATTTGTTGGAAGGTTTGAGGAAAGGAACATCATACCTAAAGTAAACTATGGTGCTGGTAGTGTGATGGTCTCGGGCTGTGTTGCTGCGTCAGTACCTGGAAGACTGAACAATGATCCAAAACAAACCACCAAGTCCACCTCTGAACAGCTTTAAAAAAACAAAGACTTTGGAGAGGCCTAGGTCAGTTCTGACCTGAATCTGATTGAGATGCTGTGGCATGACCTTAAAAAGGCAGTTCATGCTCGAAAACCTTCCAGTGTGGCTGAATTACAACAATTCTGCAAAGATGAGTGGGCTAAATTTCCTCCACAGCTCTGTAAAAGACTCATTGCCAGTTATTGCAAATGCTTGATTGCAGTTGTTGTTGTTGTTGTTGTTGTTGTTGTTTTGTTTTGTTTTTTTTGTTAAGGGTGGCCCAACCAGCTATTATGTTTAGGGGGCAATCACTTTTTTTCACACAGGCCCATGTATTGTTTGATGATCTGAAACATTTAAGAGTGACAAACATACAAAAAAGAGGAAATCAGGAAGGGGGCAAACACTTTTTCACACCACTGTAGGTGCGTGATGTCTCCAAGAGTGGATTAAGTAGGAAATGGTGAATGATTAAACATTGGAGTCTTTTGGATGCTTTTGATTGCTGGCATCCACAAACTCACCCCAGTAGGAGCCAGGCACCTTACATGATGGTGGTGGCTGAGAGTTTGTGTGAGTAGGTGAATGAAAATGTATTGTAAGGATCTAGCTAAGGTTAAAAGTAGGTATATACAGTAATGTGGAAAGGTCTTGAATCAGCCTTTAGTTCTTTAAACTTTACTAGGAAAATGGGAAATGGGTGCAGAGGTTTATTGAAACATCTGCAAATAAACATATTGTACAATTCTAAGAACTTGGAAAGTCAATATTTGGCATGAACATCTTTGCTGCCTGTTGTTCCGTTCTCAGTCATCATCACTGCTTCAGTAATGTTGAGGTTTGGGCTCTGATCGAGTAATACATATATTTGTCCCTATGGGGAGATTGGCTTGCAGTGGAAGTCAGACATTTGTACACACCAGATGAAAACAGTCACATCAACATAAAACACAAGCACACAATATGCAGACATTTTCGTTCTTCCACACTAATTTGGCAACCTACATTGGTATCATAATTAAGCTGTTGCCAATCAGATGCTTCCCTGTTGGTATTGCATGGTGGATCAAATCTGATGGTGCTTTTCTTAGTTCATAATTCCAATAATTTTGACAAGATCTCACACCATTAGCTGAAATGCACAAACCATGACAGTCTGCACTGTTTTACAGATGGCTGTAGACACTTAGAATCTACTTTTTTCCTCACCTTCTCTGTACATACTGACAATGACTCTAACCAAAAGTCATTATTATGCATTCAAAACAAATTTTTAGGGCAAGACATAAGAGCACAGTGGAAGTTTGGCAGTACCACTGTTGGTATTCTCAGAGATCTCAGGCTTGCAGTTCTGTATGAGAAGCTGGTTTAAACCAAAGCTATTTCAGTACTTTTCTTTACTCAGCAGGATCTGATAGATTTGATGAAAGGTCCTACAGTGAACATTTTTTGCTCTTAGAGTCTTGACTTTTATTCAACCCTGTTCATGAACTTTGCAGTGCTTCCAGTAGTGGCAAGTATTGCTTAAAATCAAATATTTGTCCCTTTATAAAGTTTTGTCTCTGGGTTGATCCACAAGAAGCCATTCCTTTTTCCAGGAATTGTGTCTTTATGACTTCTTACTAAAACCACAATCAGATACCAGTTTTTGCTAGATCAGTGATGCAAGCTGTTTTTGGTGTTATTTTGCTTAAATGACCAAAATCCAAAGCTCTGTTTTTGTCTTTCCTAACAAAAGCAGCTTTGGTTTTATGTAGCAAAGGATGCCAAGACCCATCACCACTGAAGAGAGACACAGATGCTGTCTGCTGTGTCAAGCTGTTTGTGTAGTGGTAAAAAAAAAAAGCCTGCTTGGATCTGAATACTGTTTTACTTGCCTTGTCTTTTTATAGATGGGCACTTAATCTGTATCAGTGAATGCGTAGTAGCACATGGACCCATGTGCATATATTAGCTATACTTTATGTACAGTATGTGTTATTAGGTTGTATGAGCTAGAAAGTACCAATGGAAGATATGTAGAAATGGCACAAGTGGTTATGGGCATGTCTTTATAAAGTCTCATGTAATGAGAAGGGTTATTACAGAGTTTATATCGTCTTGGGTATAAACTCAATACACCCACCAGACAATCTGCTTTTGGACAAAAAAGCCTTATCCTTATTGGATTTTTATTAGTTTTGTATAGTTAGTGCTTTAGTCATGAAAATCTCAACAGTGGCTTATTCTGATTTCAAAGAGAAAACATGACAGAAGAAGAGGCATTTGAGGTGGGTGATTTCTTTTTGTGTGTGTGTCACTTAGGTCTCCACAAATAGATTTTTTAAAAGCTTATTATACTGCAGCCCCTTTTAAACCTCATCTGTGTGTGCAGTTCTGACACATTACATACTGAAACTGTAACCTGGCACATTCCCTTTAAGGAGAGCGAACAGAGATTAGTTTATTGATATGGAGTTACAGGGTAAAGGTGTGTATGCGAGAGTCCTCCACAACCAGTGTCCACCGTGTTATCTTGCGAGGGACAAACATACTGCTCTACACTTGTTCAGTAGATACCGCCATATGATTGTGTGCGTATACTGAGCAGACATGAGGTGTGAGCGTTTTTATGATATGTGTGTGTAACTTTGTAGACTATAATCAGGCCGCAGCTGTATTTTGACTTGCATAGTGGTTAAAATATATTTTAAACCATGAATGCAAAGCTTTTTTTTGCATTTCATTGGTGTTGCTGTTGCTAATCTGGTCAATTGATCAGCTGTACCTGTTCGTGTGGGTGTGTGTCCTCTAATCTGCCTCGTGTGATTATTTTACAAGCATATTGCTGCAATATGTGTTTGTTTTTTAATGTACACAATAAATTTTTTTTACTTATTGTGCAGCACCACTTTCTTAAAACTGTTTCAATGGCTGTGAGCAGCTAGCTATGGCTTTAAATAAAAATGCTGCTGCAGTGCTGGACTTTGGCCTTTGTGTAAATTTGTATACTGTTTTCCCACCCATGCCATGACCTTTTCTGGCATTCGGTTATTTTATTGACTCAGCATATTATGTGCTTTAGAGGGGGAGGAGAACGTGTTATAAACAGTATGACTGAAACAGGCTGGCTCGAGTATAGTAAACACATTCATAATCATAGTATGTCATGTTGTTAGCTCAGTACAGTTCAAAAGTCTTAATCTGCCTCTTATTTCCAAGCAGCCAGACTTTCTTGTAACTTTTAAAGTGATCTTGAGCAATAGTTTTCCAGGCTGTCCAAGGTTTTTGTTTTTTTTTGTTGGACATTGTCTGGTTTTGCAGTAATTTTTAGTCTAGTGCTTCTACCTGATGATTTTCAGAGGGATGGTGATGGGGGGAAAAGGGGATGAACCAGTGAACCAGATGAATCACAAATTAATTTGTTTTTTGCGTTGCTTGGCATATTGTGCATCGCCTCCTTAAAATATTTGAGGAAACTGGACAAGTGGAGGACAAAAGAAGAAGTGGCAGGCCTAGGGGACAATAGCTGCAGCAGATGAACAGTATCTGAAAGTCATTCCTTTAAGAAATGGGGAAAAAATCTAGTAAAGATCTCAAAGAGGGCCCGAGAGATGCCTCTGTCATGGTTTGGAGTTGCTTTTCAGCCATGGTGTTGGGGGTGGAATTATGAACACAGAAAAGTACCATCAGATTTTGATCCATCATGTAATGCCATCTTGAAAGTATATGATTGGCAACAACTTCATTTTTGATTACAATGAAACGCATTGCAAGTATAGTAAAAGCATGGATAGAAAAATACACAATAGAACATCATCAGTCATGGATCGTCCTCCCCAGTGCCAGGACATCAACATTATTGAATAAAGGTTTTCATGCCATGTATTGATTTTTAAGCTTATTAGAACTGTGCCAGCTCTGATTTTGCCTGATGTACTGTATTTACATGCATGTTTATGTGTTTCAGTACATCCCTGCACCCATTTCACATTTTCTGAGGAAATATAAAGAAATGGGGCTTGGCTCAAGCCTCGCACAATACTAGGTGTCATGTTCATATTATGCCAGTTTGTTTTTAAGAAAATTGTACTTGCTTTGTAATTCTTTTTCGAAATTTCCATAAAAGTGCTCATCAGATTGTGCATGCTCCATGATTCTGTAGCTTCAGTGGTTTTGACATACTGGCATTCCTTTACAGCATTTGCTATTAGTTTGCGTTGATAATTAGTAACAGCGATGTTGTAACAATGGCCAAGGGGACTTACTGAACCCGTGAGACTGACCACAGGCGAAGCAGTCGGGAATGTGACCCATTTGCTCAAGTCTTTGCCCTCTAACGCTTCCCTGTGCATCAGCGTTACAATAAACTCTTTCTGACGCTTGCATATGCAACAATACACAGAAAATGGAGTAAATTTAACAGAAGACACACACGAGAAAACTCAAAATTACATATACTTACACACACACAGACTGGGGTTTTGTTACTGAGCTGCTGTTGCGCACATTTGGGTGGGGCTCCAGTGATATGGTGGATTAATTAGAAATAAGTAACTAGTGTATTAGTGGGAGTATCATGGCGATGGAATGTGTGCAGAAAATCAGGGCACTGTTCTCCCTTCTTATTGGTAAAAGCTGCAGGCAAACACAAACACCATCTACCCAACATATTTGAATAGTACTCCATTCTTGTGTCATGTTGATTTCCTGCTTGGTCTGACCCTTACAGCGGGACACCATATCATTCAGCGCAAGCATGACAAAGCCTCTACACAGCCAGCAGCGGTGGGCTTCTGTAGAAAGTGAACAATAGTTGAATAGGAACACCATGGCTGGCCAATTCGACTAAGAACAATTGGTGCTGTTGCATCTGTCATTAAGATACATGTTTTAAAGCAAACATTCCCTTTAAAACAGCACACAAATATGATACTCTGGCTCATGAACACAAAACCTTATAAATCTGTGTTTTCTAACATTTTGTTTCAGGCACTCTTCTGCAGAGATCAGGAAACACTTTAGTGGGAACCATGGCTCGCATCACAGCCGAACCAACTCTAACGCTTCGGCCACAGTGTGGCTTACTGTGGTGAGTTTCCTTCTGTTAAAAGAATTCTTTTGCTTTTGGAGTCTTTTGTTTTATTCAGCAGGAAATTGTCATCTCATCCAGATTTGAACTGCAGGCAGGTCTCAGGAAAGGAATGTTAGCAATATGAACATTTTTTTTAAAGTATTTTTTCCCAGTCATGCTTATATTTCCTTATTCAAATGTGTAACATGTTAAGTGTGCTGTAATATTACATCTATATATTATTACTTCCCTTGTACCAGAGCAGTAGTGATGAAATCCTAGTTGAAGTGGGGAAAAAATCATGCTGTGACTAAAACATCAGTGGAGTGGCTTCCTCTAATGCTGCTTTGGTGATTCTGCTTATACCACTGGAGAGTTATAAGTGTATCATTTTCACATCCTGCCTTTGCTGTCATTAGCTCTGGGAATGTCTGACTCGGTGTGGTGTCTCACCTTGAAGATTATGCTTTGAATCCTGAAACAGTTCTTCTACAGCATGAGCTGCTGCTTTTGCAAAGAGAGCTGCCTGGATAGCCGTTTACACCGGCCTGACGCTGCTCTTTGGCTTAACATGCGTTGAAAAACGTAGCACATACTGAAAAGACTTGAATGTCATTATGGCAGGTTGTTTTCTACTCTCCTCATTTGAAGCGTGACAGAGAACGATCCCTGCCCTCCAATGCCTACAGACAGAATGATGCACAGTAATCCTTTGCAGGGATTTGCTCCCACTGCACTCTCTCTGTAGTACCCTCTGAACCTCTGTCTCTGCCTCCCAGCTTTATATGTTCTGCTCTCAGTCTTCTCGCTTTTCGTCTATTTCTGTCTTTTCCTCGCATCTTTTCTTCTGTGTCGCCCTACATTTCTCTCATGTAAAGTTCTCTAAAGCTTGCAGTTGTTAAGTCTTGTGACATATATTTGTGTTTGAGTGACAGAGCTTAAACCCTTAAACAATGGTTTTTTTGGGCTGTTTTTTTTTAAATTTTTTATTTTAGCAATGATTCTTGAGCTTTCTGGCTGACAGGTCTTGAGGAGAAGTACTTGAGCCAGCTGTCCCGACCCGGCCAGTAGCATGCAGCATGGTTAATCTCTAACCTGCTTGAGAAATGGGTCAGTGCCTTGGATACTGACAGGCACTGGGATGGGCGCTGCCTACCTTGCAGCTTACCCAGGCAAATCTTCAATATGTCCGGATTTGAAATGCGGGAGAGGATTTTTAATACCATAATCTCTGGGATGATAGTTTTACATTATTCAGCAGTCCCGTCTAGCACAGGGATGAGGGAGGGGTGCTTGTTGCTACAGTTGTTATGCGGATCACTACGTTAATATTGACTGAACCTGAGTTGAAACTGTTGCCTGGTCAGAGACATTAACAAACTTAAAAGCTTGCAGTCCGTCTGTGTGCGTGCGTGTGCGTGTGCGTGCGTGTGCGTGCGTGTGCGTGCGTGTGCGTGCGTGTGCGTGCGTGTGCGTGCGTGTGTGTGTGAGAGAGCAGCATGCACATGTATGTATCTCTAGTTTCTGTTCCTGTCTGTTGAAACACCAGTTGATGGAGGGACGCCTTGCTGATGTCACTTCCTTCAATGTTTTGTGGTTTTGTCCCTTTCAGCTGAGAACTGTAATGTCTAAAACTGATGTCTAAACTTTTTGTGGGTCTCTAAACAGTCAGGCTCCAATTAAAGCATTGACTCTGTGGCTTCTGATTTATTTTTGCTAATGCTGATGGTTTTCTTTAAGCTTCTAGGTCTATGAAGCCCACTTTAAAGGGGTTCTGTGAATTGCACTGTGGCTTAGTTTCACTCAAAAGCACTGAGCACCAGTAGGTACACAGTGTAGGTTCCCCATATCCGGAGTGCGCCATTTTGTACACTTCCTTTTTATGGTGTTCAGTTTTCAGCAGGGTAAGTTTGCGATGTCGGCTTGAGCTCAGTCTTTTTGTGAAACTAGAGTGAGATTTTGCTCACATATCTTCTGTCGTGTTTACTGTAGCTTTATTTTCTCTTGGGTTCTTTACATCTGTTTCTTTTTTCTGTGTTCCTCCTGTATATCGACAGCATAATGTGCTTCTAAAAATTGTCATTTTTACATGAAAATGCTCTATTTGTTTTTAAAAAAGCTTGTCTTATTTAATCATTTATGCACATTCTTCACTGAGTTTTGTCACATCTTCCAGCCGTTCATGGTTTTCACTTCAATTATTGCACCTGTGAGCAAGTTTGTCAAAAACGTCTGGTGGCTTTGCAAGGAAAGCTGGATTCTTGCTGGCACCTCTGATGACTCCACAGAGCAGCAGGCACTGATCAGAGGCATGCATAGATTTGCATTCATTTGTTTTTGTTAGCCTCCATACCAAACAAGAAAAAGAGGCCATGTTACAATGATTCTTTGAACTTTGAGGGATGCAGCCAGAGAAATGCACATGGAGTCAGATGAAGTTTGCTACTATAATGGTACTACTGAGGTTGTCCTCTGTAGAGAGGAGGAGTTAGCTTTTTTTTTTATACTGGAGCCCTCTCATTTAAAACGATAATGATATAGTTCTTCCTTCTGGCTGCCTGTGTATTCTTTTGTCATGTGTTGCATGCTAAGCATTAATAATCGGCCGTGTGCAACAACATGCTCGTCGTTGCTTAGTGGAGGAAAAATATCCCTTAGGGTGGGTTGATGTGCAAAAACATGTCTGAAGGCAAATGGAATTTGCTCAGCTTTTAAAAGTTAAGCACAGCAGTGACTCATGTTTTTCTGCAGGTATTTCCACCTCTTATGTGTATACATGTTATCTTTTACTGTCTATACCAGTGGCTGGTTTGGCCCCCTGTTTCCTGTCTGCCTGAAGATGCACTTTCTCTCACAGTTTTTGACAGGCTATCTGTATTTTACCTGTATGGGACAGTCCATGTGACTGAAAGCTGAAATATTCTTCTAAAAAATGTCTGACTGTTCTAGTTCAAATTCATGCTCTTAGAATGGCTTCCTTTTATTGTTCATCAATTTTGTTTTTTTTTCTTTTTAGTAATTTTTTATTATGACATTTAGCCCATTTTCATGGCTCAGATTAAGCACAGTCGCTAAAAATATTTCCATCAACAACAAAAAACAAACAAACAAACAAAAAAAGCTTTCTGTCTGGGACTAGGCTTAAAATTGGTCTGGAAAATGTAGCCATTATAGGATATGCTTCTAAACTTTTGTCCTACCTCAGCTAACCCCTGATGATTATCAGATTGGAGGTCTGCCCAGTTTGCTGCAGTGACACCTGCTCCATGCAGGTTCCTTTTTTTTTTTTTTTATAAATTTTTTTTTTTTTTAACGACCACAGTCAGCCATGCACGACAAAAAAGGATGTGTCGTGCGCTATCTTATCAGTTGTGCTCTTTTTTTTTTTTTCCTTTCCTTTTTCCCCCTTTTGGTACACTTTCTAATGATTATAAAAGTTCATCTGTGTCCGAGTACGGATTTGTTAAAAGGCTTAAATATGAAGCTTTCAACCCATTTATATTGTACTTTGAAACCACTACAGCTTTGCTTTTGTGATGATCTGATGTAGTAGAGATGGAGTTACAGTTTCTGTCTAAAAATAGGATTTAAAAAAAACACACACACACAAACAGCCTGAATGCCAGCTTGTTCCGGTTTCCGCTTATGTAAGTCCCTGTGTCTTTTGTTCTCAGACAGGTATGAGGTATTAGAAAATATTCATGATTCAACATGTTTGGTTATGCTTTCCTTTTTTCTTCTTTGTAGTGTGTCTGAATTTGACAAATGGCTGTATAAACTGTAAAATGAAAAGTATTTGGTTTTCCATTTTGCCTCTTGTAAAAGCTTATAGTTAGGGCTGGATCAGGTAACTGTGAACCAGTGTTTAGATACACTGCAGTATTCCTGCAATAGGACTCTCTATAAGTTTACACATCACTCTGCATGTAATCATTAGTTATTATTCATTTGTTGCTCTCTTCCATAGTGTCCTCTTTGTCTTGTCTTACTCCCTTCACCCCAACCTATTGTGGCAGATGGCTGCCCCTCCCTGAGCTTGGCTCTATCAGAAGGTTATTCCTGTTAAAACTGAGTTTTTCCTTTCCTCTGTTGCCAACTGTTTGCTCTTATTGGGGTCATCTGATTGTTGTGATTTGCTGTTATTGTAGGGTCTTTACCTTACAATATAAAGTGCGTGAGGCAAATTGACACCATAGGTGCAGCTACAAAAAATCTTGGACGAGTTCAAATCTCAGTGACTTCGACCTCAATGTCAAGGTGAAAGGCTAGGTTTTATGAAAAGTTGGTGAATGCGATAACTTGAATGCAGAGATGTAGGATTTTCTCCGAGGCTGAGAGGGTAGCACTGGTGGTTGCCAGTATTTTCTAGATATTTAATTTTAATGTTTTGTTTTTTTTCTGATATGTATTCTCACTTTTTTTTTTTTTCCATCTTCCCAATCCCAATATTTTCTCCATCATTCTTCGATTCTCCAGCCTCAGACGTATGATGCAGTGGAGCCCTTGGACCTGGAGGAATTCTTCATGTCACAGTTAAAAAGTGGAGACTCTGCCCTGATGCAGGAATTTGGAGACTTTCCTGATGATGACCTGAAGGTGGAGCAGGTGGAAAAGGAGTGTCGCACTATTCGACACTCTGTCCCAGAGGATGGGTATGTTACAGGCCAATGATTGTTAAATAAGAGGATAATTTATGAGTCAATTTACAAGGTTTTCTAGAGCTCACAAAAAGCCAAAAAGGATGGCGTTTTTTACTGACGGGTTTCTCTGAATGTCTTAAAATATTGATTAAACTGATGTTCAGAGGTGTGTCACAAGTCTTTATTCATCTTACAAAGAAGTTTAGCAGATTGTTTTGTAATAAAATAAATATTTAGACTGTCTCCCCAAATTCATTGTAAAACAACTTTCTGCACGTTATCTTTGCTTATTCAGAGTATTCACAACGTGACCATGAAGTCCAAATTAAGACAGGAGAAGAATTCAAAGTTTTCAGTTGCCTGCGTGTGTCTGCATATCTCATTGTCCTCATCCTTATCTCTTAACAGAGTGGAACTAGATCCGCATGTAAGAGACTGCATAAAGAGTTACACCCAGCCGTGGCTTGTTGTCTCCAGAAGGTAAAAGACTGCGTGTCCTATCCGATACATTCTTATGTTTACATGTTTCCTACAAAGACTCTCATATACACTGCACACATGCGCTGCATAATGCTTCAGTGTTGTTATCCAGACTGGTTCAGAGGTCTTTTAGTTAACCATGAATGACCTTTTTTGTGTTTTTGTGTCTTTTCTGTCTCATGTGTATGCATGAAGATGCCAGGGGGATGGCTGGAGTGTGTATTCAGAGCGAACTGGCCTACACAAACTTCTTCGGAAACAGACCTTTGAGTCGGATTTTCAGCCAGAAAATCAAGAAAAAACAGTAAGAAACACAAACACACAGTCATGTGCTAAAGTTTTAGTTTAGAGGTTTGGATAAATAACCCAATAAATATTGAATGTAAGTACCCTTTTACTTAGCCTGTGTCTTAACCAGCACCCTGTTACTCAATGAAGGAGCCTTCCTCCTGTTCAGTGTTGCGTGCAGCATACTATGAAGAAACAAGTCCTCACTGATTTCCTTCTTCGGCCTCTTGTGTGCAGCGTAATGCTTCAGACATGCATTGTTGCTGTAGTCTCAGTTTACAGTTAGGTCGTCACATCTGATTTTGCTAGTTATTGTAGAAACAGGTTTTTGACTAGATGGTGTTGTTTTGGTTTGTTGGTTATTACCACTTTAGAGGGTCAGAACAACTGTGTAATTTGTCTATCTGCAGTTGTGATGTAACTATTATTTGGTGAACAACAGCCAGCAGTGAGAGATGGTTTAGTTTAGTGGGGTTTTTTGTCTAGCTAAGCTAGAATATGAGAGTTAATGACTTTCCAATGTAAATACTGACAAGAAATGGAGTGAGTGGATTTCCCCAACAGCTTAATGCTGTTTTTAAGCAGAACTACAAAAAAAAGTTACTTGCCACAACTTGTCCTTGAATGACAGTGCGTTGGAACTCAGATAAAGTGACTTCTGTGTGGCAAAGACATTGTAGTGAGAGCAGTATGGTAGTCCATACTGATCAAGGCTTGAGAGACAATTGTTGGTGTGAAATGTGAGGCTGGGGGGAGACTGGGTTGGGAGACTGAGCGGGGGGTGGGTGGGGGTTGCTTTAATAGAGAACACAACAGTGTGTTGTTATTCACATCACTCTTTTTTTACCCTACACAGTGGCTCTTTTAAGTTTAGTGCACCACAGCCCTGTTGTGTGTAACCTGTATGGAATTCAGCATTTTTCAGATCAGTAGCTGCCATCCAAGTGTTTGGATCTTTCATTATGGATCCTTGCCTCAGTCCTTCACTGAGCCAAGTTCACATCCTCTCTGTGCCCTCTCAGTCGCTTATTTGTCTTATAGTGGCCAAATCCCAGCTCCCAGAATCACACAGTCGCGGCCAATCCAAGTCCCAGCCAGTGCCACTCCCAGTTCCTGGCCCAGCCATCTCTTAGCCCCAGCCAGTCTCTTGTTGCTTCATCCTGCCAATTCTGACTAATTACCCAAACCAAAAGGCCCTCATTACTGCTGTAGGCTTCCCATGATCTACATGCCAGAATGAGAGTGACAGAGAGGGGAAGAACAGCTCTATTGTCCTTCAGCACTTAATAGTTCTCTTCTATGGACCAGTCTGCTTTAACAATTGCCCTGGGAATCATGGCGTGATGGACTCTTGGAGCCTCAACATTGTGAAGCTTAACCAGACTGGAAACTCAGTCAGTCCTAGCCTGTGGTGTGAGAGCTGGGATATGAATTTGATGGATGATAGGAGTGAAAGAGACAAGGAGAACGGGTGGCAAGAGGGACTGCTCAGATCAGGATGCAGCTTGGGAGCAGTGAGGTTATGACCTGCAATCTGGCTAAAAGGTCATATGACAATTTTTGGGGTTAGAATCTTGAACTCGTGTCATTATAATTATGGTTGTGCATACGTGCTTGCCTGGATACAAAGGCTATCGCTTCAACTCAAGGTGAAAAGCTCAATTTGCAAATCTCGACACAGGAAATGGTTCAGGGCTGAATGAAACCCAGGCCCCTTGCAGCCTTTTTGCATATGGGTTGCCTGCTCAACAAAGTTAGCTACAGCGGTGCCCCATCATCCTGTTTTTTGTTTTGTTTTGTTTTTTTGTAATAATATTCCAACTACAGGCAGTGATTCATATCCCGGGCACTCTAATGCTACTTTTAGGAAATTTGATTTCTTTGCAGATATTTACTTGGCGACAGGATTTTTTTATTGTTTGTTTTTGTTGTTCTTGTGTTGTGTTTTTCAGTTTGTTTGTTTGTTTGTTTGTTTGTTTTTAAATGAAATCATTGATCCATTTGAAGAGGTTATACACCAAATTAAGTTACTTTTGTAGGTGGACTTCCTTATCGTGCAGTGCAATACTGAGAGACCTCCCACTTATGATTTCTTACTTGAACCATAACAGCAGATCAAAAAACATGATTTCAATGGGGGAAAAAAATCTGATCATGTGATCTCCTTGTGCAGTCAGGTTGGTTTTGTGGGTTTTTTGTGTGGGGTTTTTTCTGATTCTGGTTTAGTTGGAGGGATTGATGCCTAAAGAGTTTTTAACATGTAAGAATCTTTTATATGCCAATTAAAACTGCTAAAAAACAAAAACCATAAAAGGTTGACCTTTTTTCTTTTTTTTTTGGAGTAATAAACGAAGAAGCTTGCAGTACATTTTACTTGACTGAATATAAAGTTTTACATACAACATTGCTCACAACTACTCAATAGGTCTCCCTCTGGATGCACAGAATATGTCAATACAATAGTCAAATTCATCACACACTTTTGTGAGCAGTTCTGGTGTCAGTGCATTGCTGTTTTTATGCCATCTACCAGAATCCACTCTTTCTGATAGTACGTGTTTTGATCATTACTAGTGAATGGTGGTGGGATTAAGGCACTTTTGAAATCAGATTATTTTTAATACACTTAATAACAACATATTCAGATGCTGTTTTTTCAAAAGGCTTCTGAGCACATTTATGAATCACATCACATCTAAGTGTCAAAATAATGCTGCTTTTTCTAGCTCTGGGTTAGCTCAGTTAGCTCAACTCTCTATGCTGTTCTCACTTTTGTTGAAAAACCCAAAGGCTTGTTGGGAGATCTGATTACAGAATTTGATGAACTCATTAAAAATTATGTCAATATCATATCAGGAATGATGAGTAACTCATACCTCATTACCATCTGGCCCTTTGTTACTGATTGGCTGGTCAATTTTTATGTATCAAATATTAAAAAAACAAAACAAGAAAGCTTCTTGTTCATAAAAAAATTAAGGATTAGTTATACACACCTGCTGAATATTGTGAAGTAACTCAAGTCATTTTACTCTCTTTTAAATACAGTGAACATAAGCACAGCTATATGCTGTGTCTTCTACACTGAGTAAGCCTTGTTTAGAAAAGTACAAGAGCCTGTCATTGTCTCAATCTAAAACAGAGGCTGTCTAGACTGACTAAATGCCTGTTTTGTTGTGTCCGCTGACCACGTAATAGTGGAAGCTCTATTTTTAATACAGTGCATGTTGATGATGGTTGATAAAATGCTTTTCCAGCATGGTGTTGATATGCTGTTGTTAGAAACAAGGTTTGAGGTAAATGCATGGTTGTCTTTTTCTTTAAACCAAGGGTGAACAACATGTGTCTACTAATCTTGTTCCTCTGGATATTATAGCCCCGTAATTTGGCTTTCCTTGTGTTTTCCTGCCTTTTTTCCCACTTCCTTGTGTTTTCATTTGATTTAATTCCCCTCCTCCTGGCCATGACATGACCCTTACCCCTGCTCTTATTCTGTCATTGCTCCAGGTCAAGTCACCAACTCTAGCAACGTTGACAGATGACTCTGGCCACACACTGACCTCCTCTGACTTTAACTTGCGGTGCCTGACTCCAGACAAGAGAGTTGAGGGTCTTCTGGCTTTCAGCAGCCATGAAGAGCTGGATCGTTTAAACCAGGAAACACGGCAAGGGAACAGACACCCTGAGCTGTTTGCGCTCTACCCACCACCTGATGAGGTGAGATATAAAAACAAAGTTGTTTTTTTTCCATTAATATTTCAGCTGCTGCATTTGCCTTTTATGATAGTTGGGATCTGCAAAAATGACCAAAAATCTAACGGATGTACAACCACTTCTTTCAGATAGTAAATAGAAAGTTTTTATTTTAAGACATCTAAAACTGAATAGTAAATAGAAAATACTTTTTTTTTTTCTCTTTTTTTTTTTTTGACTACACAAATTCATAAATGATACAAAAACTAATAAAATTGGGCCTGGAAAATTGTAATGCACATTTTCACTAAGATTTTATAGACTGCCAGTTACAAATGATCTATAATGAAACTAATAAGAGTTGCAGCCCTTTCTCGTTTTTCATAATATATTAAATACACATCTGAAACCTAAAGTGCCCACACAGGGAGCAATATGCAATGACCTTGGGGACTTCCCAGTTCTCTGTTGCCTAGGTAACTCTCTAATGTATTTACTGGTTACATGATGATCAGTGTATCCTGCACTCTCATTGGTAATAACTTTAGTTGCCCGTCTCGAGGTTGAGAAGAGTTTATCTGGGAAGTTGCCTGTAGTTGCTTAAAGTTCACAAATATCACTGACTTTCTATGGTCTCTGGTTGCTATATTGCTGCAAATCGCTTCCTGTGTGGACATGGCTTGTGTTCTTAATTTCGCTTCTTCTCCATCCACAAACATCTGTGCTTAGTTAAATCTTTATTTTTCTTTGAAACATATTTCTGTAAATATCTTACAGGAAGATACAGTGGAAATCCGTCCTGTTCCCGACTGCCCCAGAGAACACATTGGAGAGCGCGTTATGATCAGATGCCAGTCTATAAAGTATGTCATACGTTTTCATTATACTGTAGTAGGGAGAATAGTCCTGTAGTTTAAACAGCTGCATAGCTGAGTAGTTGTTTAAGTGATGGATGGAGGATTATGAGAGGGTGGAGGAGTGTTGTTCAGCGGTGGTTGTTTTCCAGAAACTCTCCGTCCCTCCCTTTCTCTGTGGGATTCTGTCTCTATCTCTTTTGCTCCTTCTTTCATTCGAACACACGCAAATGCACTTTTCCTGCATTACAGTCTTGAGCTTCGTCATCCTTGTATAACTCGTACAGTTGCCAAATATTTGAGTTGAACTGCTTGCAATGCTTTGGCAACTTTTCTAATCCTTTTAACCCTCAGTTCAAGCGCATCATCACTTCCTCTAACTAATTTGTGTCTAACAGGAATTAAAATTCCTGAAAAATTAGTAGAATCAAAA
This sequence comes from Neolamprologus brichardi, assembly GCF_056152115.1. Classification (NCBI taxonomy): domain Eukaryota; kingdom Metazoa; phylum Chordata; class Actinopteri; order Cichliformes; family Cichlidae; genus Neolamprologus; species Neolamprologus brichardi. The sequence continues at coordinate 24,582,099 of NC_142115.1, forward strand.
ACTGGTGGAAAGCTAATTGAGGGGGAAAAAAATGAGGATTTGTATTCAGGATTTGCATCTTCTCCTGCGATAAAACTCCTAATTTAATTTTCCTTTGTGTGGCCTTTTAGGTTTGAAATAGAAATTGAACCCATGTTTGCCACCATGGCACTGTATGATCTGAAAGAGAAGAAAAAGGTGAGCAAACTTTTTGTCACTGTCACATTCACATTTTTTTTTTTTTAATGTTGTACAAAATTGTGTGTGCGTGCATGTGTGTGCGTGTGTGTGCGTGCGTGCGTGCGTGTGTGTGCGTGTAATAAGCAACAAAGAATAACAGTAAAAAGCACTTTCCTCAGTCTTGGGACTCTCTGCTTGTTTGGATACTTGCTGTGTATTTTAGCATTTTCACACACAGCTGGGAGAAATAATTATTTTATCCCTGGCTGAATATGTAAGTTTATTAATTTCTTTTAAAGTGAGCAGTCTCTAATTTTTATGATAGTTTCATTTTAGTGGAGAGAAACTGAATATCAACCAAAAATCCCCCCCAAAAACCCACATTGACAGAATTCTGCTCCCACAGTCAACCAGTCCATTACATCTATTGCTTGTTATATGTATAAAGCACACCTGTCCACAAAATGGGCTTCTTCCATTCCAACCTCTCCATCACGATTGGGCAAGACCAAAGAAATGTCAAAGGATGTCAAGGACAAGACTGTAGACCTTCACAAAGCTGGAATGGACTATGAGGCTGTCAACAAGAAGCTTGGTGAGAAGGTGACAACTCGTGGTGCGACAATTCGGAAAGGGAAGAAATATAAATCTTTCCTCACAGGGTAATGATGATCATGAGAAAGATGGTGGATCTGCCAAAACTGCAAAAACACGCTCCTTGCGTGTTAATGATCTGAAGGCACCATGAACACCACAGATAACAAACTACAGCGTAATCTATTGAAATCTTGTAGCACTTGCAAGGTCCCTCTGCTCATGAAGGCTTGTACATGTATAGGCCTTCTAAACTGTGCTAGAGGTCTTTGGCATCAGCTCAAACCGCTGTTTGGAGAAAACCAGGAAACTGTAAGAGGAGTGGTCCAGTATCACTCCTGAGTGCACACCTGGTGACCTACTTTAAGAAATATCTTACAGCTTACCGTAAAATAAGTCATGTTTTGCTTGGGCATCAAATACTTGTTTCACTCAATGCTCAATAGCTACTTGATAATATAAGTTTATACGTATTATACTTTTATGTAATGTGGGTTTTTTTTCTGGGTTTTTGGTTGATATTCTGTCTCTTTCCATTAATAAAGAAACTACCATAAAATTAGAGACTGTTAATGCAACTGAGCACACTGCTGGGGACTGTTTGATATCACACGACAAACAACCACCATAACAATCCTGCTAATGTTTAATAAAACATTACTGGTCACATATCAATCCTCAACACTGATAGACAGTCACATGGTTTGGATACTTGCTGTGTATTTTATAATGGGTTACTTTCACAAAACACAAGCTGGACAAAAAAATGACTGAATATCAAAAACCAATAGTTACAAGTATTGTATACTTAATAAAAATCACAGTTTTAAAGGTAGCTTTTGCATATTATTTGCATCTTGTTGATCTGGCGCGGTCTTGTAGTGGCTTTGGAAAGTCAGCTCTGCTGTGTAGTAAGGGATCACTGTAATCTATAAGGTTTTATGTCTCATCATCCTCAGAAATTTATAGCCTCGGGGGTCGTCATGTTTGGCCTTGTATCTACTAATACTGCACATTATTTTTGCAGTAAAGCATTTCTGAGCTGTGGCTGTTTGTTTGTTTTTCTGTGGATTGACACAGCTGGATAGTAGTAGGGGTTGGAAGGATTAAGTGCTCGTGGATCTCTCACATAAGACGAGGTTTTAGCCACCGGGTTTGCCCTCTCATCTGTGCTGCCCTGCTTTACTCTGGCTTGCCTGGAGGACTAATGGCTTTAAGATACTCTGTTGGGTGAGATAGGGCAATTTAATACATCACAATTTTCAAAACTGGGCCATATCTAACCTGGTCTTGGGTCAGAATCAGTGTATGAATTATTTCTTGCAATAAAACATACTAATATGACATAAACGAGGGTTGTTTTTGGTTCTGTTGGAAGACTTTAAGAGCAGCGCTTAAGTGTGACAGTGTCATGCATTTTTGTTATGTGCTGAGCTGAAGTGTATCCTTGCAGAGGTTAGTATAATTTCCAGCTTATTACACTGACTAGACACTAGTTAATGAACTGTGTCTGCAAACATGAACTTGAACTGTAAACACAAAGTGCGTCTGTGAACGAAGGAGAAACTGCCAAGCTTGTTTTGTCAGTTGTTGTTAAGGCTTCTTTTTTTTAATCTCTGAACTGTTCACTTTTACTTTATCTTGTTTCTTTTCTCTTTCTTCTGCAGTGCTCAGTGCAAGTCGTTTTCTTTATGAGAGTCTTATCTTCTGTTTTCTTACTTGCTGTTCTTCGTTTTCCCGCATCCCTCGTTGCCTCACGGAGGTTTTGTTTGGTTTTGTTTACATCATTTTCATTGTTTCACATCTGTGCAGATGTTCATATAAATCAAAGTCTCTCTGGTCAATAAGCCAAAGTGCAGACACGGGATTTGACCTAACAAGTGGCCTACTTATAATGCAATATTCATGAATGTAAGCAGAGGTTTATGAGTAGGCAAAAAACAAAACATTATGTTCTTTTAGCAAAAAGGAATATCCATTAGGGTTTTTTTTTTCTTCGTTTGTTGTCTTGGTGTTACTTTGCAACACAAGGAAAGCCACATTTTACTCGACAGACTGGAGCCAAGTGGGAGGACGCAATAATGAAACCACAGTTGGCAAGACTTCAGAAAAGCAGAGGCCTTGAAAGAACAGTCTAATGGATTTATGGAGCTATATTGTCTAATATTTGTAAAGGAAGCGGCTGTCATATGTCTGCCTGAACATTTGCCACTCAGATCTGTGTTTGAATGAAGCTGCAAAAGGAGTCATTGTAGCGTCCAGCTGCTAAATTGGCAGCACAGGGTGTTTGCAAGTGCTCCCCATCAGAAAATGTTAATCATCTGTCCTGAAACAGTGTGTGCTAGTGTTTGTGTGTGTCAGTCAGTCACGGGCATGGTGTTTGGGGTTTAAAAATATCATGTTGAAGAGGTTTTTACATTCCTTGTGTCTCATTACATCAAAATTTGAAGTTTTCTCAAATGAATGCTATTATGATTTACTGAAAATGTTGACTCATTTAACACTCGTCCTTTGACCGGTTTATTTTTCTTTATGAGCAGAGGATATTTTAGTCAGCTGGCTTTGATTACCAAGATTGTTATTTCTCTGATTCCAAGAAGTCATTTTTCAGTAAGAGGTAGAGTGTGGCTCTTTTTTTTTTTTCTTTCCTTTTTCTTAAGTTAACTGGGTTGTTTCCGTCTCAGAATCTGTGCCGAGTTTTGTCCTTTTGGCATGTTACACAAGCATGGAAGTATGCCAGAAGTCATCATCATTGAACATTTTCTTGTGCTTATCTTGAATAAAGTTGCTGCTTTGAGGATTTTAGTTATCAGCCAAGCTTGGCTTTCTACAGGCTTCTTGGTGTGGTCAGTGTAGTGGAGGCCCTGTGGGATAAGCAGAATGAGGTAGAGTAGTTACTGGCTTTCCAGTGAATAGGATCACATGACAGATACCAGGCCGGCCCACATCAGGACATATGGCTGTGTTCCTACACAGAGGTCATTATAGAGGTGAGAAGAGAAACAGCAAAGCGGACTGAACAGATGAACATTTGGTTTACATCAAACTAATCACCTAGATTAATGTATTCTTTCAGTCTCTCATCAGAAACCTTCCAGTTTGTTATGCCCTGATTACCAACACAAATGTAATCCTGGATTTAATTTTGGTAAGAAGACAATTTTCTGTTTCTCCAAAGTAAAATGTTTCATCTGTTTCCCTGCAGATATCTGAGAATTTCTACTGTGACCTGAACTCTGAACAGTTTAAGAACTTCTTGAAAAATCACACTGACCACATTGATCCGTCCTCGACAGCCAAATCTGCCATCTTCTCTATCACCTACCCTTCCACAGATATATATCTGGTCATCAAGGTAATGAGAAAATCTATTGCAATCCACTGAGACATGGTGGCAATCTAAGCGTGGTGTCTCAGCATGGTGTCCTTAAAAGATTTCAGTTAAATAGAGGAAAAAAGCAGAAATGGTAGGCCTAAAAAAAGCAAATATACTATGCAGCGGATGAATAGCATCTTAAAGGCATTAATAAAACACAGTGGAGGCTCTGTTATAGTTTAGCTGCATTTCAGCAAGTGATGTGGGGAATTTTGAACATGGAGATTTTGATCTATCATGTAATACCATCTAAAAAAGCATCTGATTAGCAGTGGCTTTATTTTTCAGTACAACACCGATCCCAAACACACTACAAAAGCGGTAAAAGCATACCTGGATAGAAAAACACACAATGGGACACCATCAGTTATGAATTGGACTCTGCAGTGTCGTTAGAGTCATTGGAGTTTTGAAGAAGAGTCAGCAGTAATATAGAGTTTGTGCAGTTCATCGTAAACTGTTGTTGTGGCCTTGATATAATTAATGTTTGCAATTTTTACTTCCTGCTTGTGTTTCAGATTGAAAAGGTCCTTCAGCAGGGAGAGATCAGTGACTGTGTCGACCCCTACGTGACACTGAGGGAATGCGACTCTGGAAAGGTAATGAGTGCAGACAAACAGTCAAATTATTTACAAAAAATGCTCTCCAGTTTACCTTTTAGCCTCTTATTAATACTTGCTGGGTATGTAAAACGATTCTGGAGCTGATGTTTTTCAAAATGGCTAGCTTTATTTATTTATTTATTTATTTATGTCTTTATGGTCAGAACAAGGACAAAATTGAGAAGCTGCGGAACCAGGCGGATAGTTTCTGCCAGAGGCTGGGCCACTATCGCATGCCATTTGCCTGGGCAACTGTTAATATAATGGAAGTGATCAGCTCTGCTACATTGGAGCGTGACATCACAGACTCCGAGAACACAAAAGGAGGTGTGTGCTAGCGTCATCTTACCTTCTGATCACTTTGCATTTGTCTGCATTTCCTAAGAGTCCTTGAAGCTTAGTATCACACTTGACCCTTTTTTCCTCAGGAAAATCCAGCAGCATTGACCGGAGAGGACTCCCTAGGAGGAACTCTGAACGTTACAGTACCATCGATGAACCGTTTTGCAACGTTTCTGGCTTCAAGCCTGCCACCATCACCATCTCCACCATCATCAAACAGGTTTGTCTGCTGTCCAAGCAAAGAAATGGATAAATCTGTGAAAATGCTTGAAATGCAGTAAGATACCAGATAAAGATAAAGTTTCCCAGACAGACATGCTTGTGTTTACATCTTGGACTTTGATAAAAATCCTATGTGTTTCATCAGATTCTATTATTCAAACCTGTAGGGCCATTACTGTGAAAAATTACATGTATATTCCAATGTTTGTATATTTTTTTTATTGCTCTAATGGTTTATTTGGTCCTTGTCATCTGGGTTTTTCATTTAAAAAAAAAAAAAAAATAAAATAAAATCACTGTGTTTTTTTAGGAAGGAGATCGTCTAAGCGATGAGGATTTGCTCAAGTCCCTGACTGAGATGAAAAAACCACAGAAGAGAATCAAGACAATACCAGGTTATCACTCATTACATGAGTATATTTTTATTGCTAATGTTTTCTTTTTTGCTGCAGAGAAAATTGATAAAATTTGTCGATGGAAAGAAAGTTTAGAAAGAGCGCGTGTGATAGAGAGAGACCTGGACCTCTGCAATAGTTTTAAGTCACATAGGTCACCTGTTTAACTCAGACAGTTAAACCAGCACCTGTAGCCTGATACTTTCATCCATATAGAGCGTTTGGGTACAGGAAATTGCAAAAACACAGCACAGTGATGTCACACTTTACAAATAATTTTTTAAAAGAGCTAAAATCTTGTTCATAGCATGCTTTAAATTTCAAGTCGGTATATTTCATTACTAAGCTTTGCGGTTGCTTCCTGAAGAGGACACCTAAACCAGTGGTACTTCTCATCCAGCTCTTGACAAAAAAGCAGTGTGCCAGTTTATATATTATTAAATGATATCATAGGCTTTATTCTGGATATTGCATATGCAGGTTACTGACCTTTGACCTTTTCATCTTCTAGGTACCATAAAATTGGACATGTCTCCAGTCAACGATACACCAACATCATGTTTGTCAACTGAGCTTATCCCTCTTAAACCTGTGGCTGAGAAAAGCACTCGTCTCATTAAGGAGGTGCTGGAGTTCCCCTCCAGTGAGGTTTATGTTCCCCACAACATCTACAGGTGGGCTGGAGTATGCACTATGTTGGCAAATAAACTCATGCTCCTTAAACATTTAAATGTGAGATTGTGGGATATTTTATTCTTTGCGTTTCTGTGTCCTGAATGTTTTTTGTGACTTTAGCTTTCTTAGAGAAAAGGAAACTACTTATGCAAGCCTTGCACCTTCAAGGGATGAAAAGCAAACAAGCCCAACAACAAGTTATTCTTGCTAACAATATAAACAGGTTTCTTTGTTAAAATAGGCAGCACATTTCGAACAAAGGGCCAGAGGCAACATGAACTCTCGCTCAACAAGATCACTCAAGAGCTGACATTAGAAGTTGTTCTCCTTTTTAGTGTAGTTTATATTTTTAGGCATTTCCATCCAGGCCACCTGCTAAATTACCATCAGTCAGTTAACAGTACAGAGTCAAGAATGGGGATTTAATTCTTCTCAGTACTCCAATCTAAAAAAAAAAAACATGCATGAACAAGGCTCGGTAATTGCATGCTGATGTTCTCTAAACAAGTGTTCAGTGGAATCTTTGGTGTTTTCCTGTATTTCAGGTTTCACAACAGATTACAATGTTGAATTAAACCCACAAAAAAACACAGATAATTACTGGTTGGCTTTACATTTCTCTGACATTACTGTCGCATCAGCCCTGCAGCTGTTGTACAGACAGTGCCATCTAGTGAGAAATAATAAAACTGCTTCGGTTTACATAAAGTATAGCATAATTTATTTATTTGACTGTTTTTTCTAAACCAACAGTGTTCCTGACACAGTTTCTCTCCCTTTGCATGTGCAGGAATCTGCTCTATGTCTACCCCCAGAGGCTCAACTTTGTCAACAGGTTGACATCGGCAAGAAATATTACCATCAAAATCCAGTTTATGAGTGGAGAGGATCCTGGCTCGGCTATGTGTGTGAGTGCAGTTGTTCATTACCTGTCACTCATTTTTACACTAAAACTGATTTAACCTAACTTTTACTGATATTTGGTGATTTATTTATATGAAAGTGCAGTTTAATAATTGTTTTATTCTCACAAATTATTTCCCAGCTGCTTGTCAACAGGGAAGTTGCAAAATGCCCTCTGGTGGATAAACTATGCAACCTCAATAGTCATAAGACAGACTTTATTTAATTTTTATTTGTTCCAGCAGCACAAGGGACAGGAAGAAAAGTTGAATTAGAGATATATTAGTTTTTTAAAGTAGACAAAAGTAGATAAATAAATATTGTACAGGAAAAAAGCTAAAACTCTGCACAGATGGTTACAATATACAGTTAAATATGCCAAGATTTTTATTTTTATTTGCACATAATGTGCAGCAGGAGTAATAATAATATATAAATGTGTTTTTAAACAGTATTTATCCTGTGTGGGTATTGTACAGTCTGACTGCTGTCAGCCTGTATAAATGCCGATATTGCCATTTCAGCAGATGGCTAATATCGGCTGATATATTGGTCACAGTCTATTTACTGACCCAAACTCTGACAGTTTGGGTCAGTAGTTCAGATGAACATTCAAGTCAAGCACAGTCTACACAGAGGATTCAAATTGATCATGTTAAATTAAAAGTACTTTTTTATTCTTTTCTTCTTCTGTCTCTATATTCAGGTCATTTTTGGGAAATCGAGTGGCCCTGAATTTTTAAGTGAAGTCTATACCCCTGTTACCTACCATAACAAGTAAGGACACATTATTGTGTTTTGTTACACTGGACTGTGTTAGCATCTTTTTATCCATTTTGAACAATCAGAGTACCTTGTCTTCATTTATCTTTTTGTTTTTCTCGTTTCCTTCCGGTTGCATCCTCTTGTTACTCCGTATTTCCCCATCTGTAAGGTCTCCAGACTTCTATGAGGAAGTGAAGATTGCTCTTCCAGCACGTCTGACGGAGAGGCATCACTTGCTGTTCACGTTCTTCCACATCAGCTGTCAGCAGAAACAGAACCAGAGCGGAAGCTGTGAGACGCTCATTGGATACTCTGTAAGCTTTTACACATCACACATCTTAAGAACAAAGAAAAAGACTGTTTAGTGTTTCAGCTGGCAAATCGCTGTCATCACTGTCAAAGGAAAGTGTTGCCATACATTTTACTATTAATATGTTGTGACATTTGTGTGTCTGACTGCTGCGTTTCTAAATCGTTGAAGCTCGGCTGACATGCTGAATTTGTCTTTTTTCCTCTGATGCAGTGGCTGCCCATATTGAATATTGATCGACTGCAGACTGGTCAGTACTGTCTGCCCATCATCTTGGAGCGTCTCCCTGTCAACTACTCTCTACACACACCTGAGGTATAAACATCCTCCTGTTAAAAGATTAAAACTTTTTTTTTATTATTATTTTGAAAGTAGAGTAGTAAACACAGGCACAAAAGTCATATTTATATTTCCTGTGTCTTGTAGAAACTTCCTCTTCAGGTCCCTCCAGTCAAGTGGATGGAGGGTCACAAGGGACTTTTCAACCTTGAAATCCAGGCCGTGTCATCCGTGCACACACAGGTGAGCGAAGGCTGGATGCCTCCAGACAAACACAGCATCACAGTGAATGTCTTTTTGGCTCACCCTGTCTGTCTGTATACATCAGTACACACATGCATACCGCAAGTGTCCATGTCGTTGTTGCATTTGCCCTGAAGCATGTCCCGACTCTGTCGCAGTACATTTGTTTCTTTCTCCGTCTCCTCTCCTCTGTTGCTTTTGCTCTCCCTGCTTCCCGTTCTAACAAACCCTGCCTTCTCCCTACCAGGACAACCACCTGGAGCGTTTCTTCACCCTCTGCCATGCACTGGAGGGTGGAGTAACATTCCCTGTGCGGATCAGGGAGGAGAAGATTCCAGAGAACAAGCTGGAGCATGAGCTGAAGCTCAGCATCATAGCCCTGTCCTCATCCAGTCTAGAGGCTCTGGTCCTCTCCCTCCACCGAGTGCTAGATAAACTCTTCACTCTCATCATGCAGCCCATGGTCATTGCTGGCCAGACCGGTGAGTGGACTCTGTATTGTATCATGTATATATTGGATGTATAGCAGTGATTGTGGTGCTACATTTAAAAATGTCTTTCAAGTTGATTTTTTTTCCCCCAACATATTCTCAATTTAGTTATTGAGCTACCATGAAAAAACTGTGAAAGATATATCCCCAGAAAACAGATTACCACTTTATATTTGTACTTTTATTTAACCAACACTGCAAAAAAAAAAAAAAATCCCATAAATCATCAGATTTGAAGCTAAATTAGGTAAATTAATCAGATTTATTTTTCATTCACTGTACTCATTTAATTACTGGATTTTTTTTTTTTAATCCATGCTTCCTTTCTGCAGCCAATCTGGCACAGATAGCCTTTGAGTCAGTGGTGTCCATCGTCAACAGCCTTCATAACAGCCAGGAACTGATCAGGGACCAGCTGGGTAGGAACAGCCTCTTGGCAACCTACCTCTACTGGGTGTTTCGCCTGCCCGATCCCCCTCGAGACATGCAGAATCCAGGTGCTTCATCATTTAAAAAGATGCATTTCTTTTGTTTTGTCGTTCCTGTGAACATGTTTGCTCTGAGTGTTTCAAGTATTAAGAATTTTCTTTGTTTCTTTTTTCCTTTTGTATCTATGAACATGTGATCAGGTACAGGTGGCGCAGTACCTTCAGCAGAGAGCCGATACAGCACTATGGGTCGGGCCACGGCTGCCACCGTTGGCAGTATGCTTCTCCAGTCCAGGATCAGAAGCAGCAGCAACCCTGATATCCCAGGCCCGCATAACTCCGCTGAAGATGACGAGGTCAAAAATATTCTCTCTGCGAAGGTACTGAGCAGCTTCATCAGCTGAGATTTCTCATGTCTTAACCTGGATCTGGTGCAAAATACAGAAAAGTTAGTTTAGCTTGTGTCCACATTTTTTTTATTTTAACATACTCTTTAAGGTTTTACTAAGTCCATGTTGCACTAGGCTAATGTACTGTATGAATTTGCCTAATTGAGAACACACACACAAAGTACAGTATGTAAATATGCCAGCATGCATCTTCATACACACAAAATAGCCATTTGCTCTTCATCCCCACAGTACATTAGCTATTGTAATAGGCCACTAGACACCCACTCTAATGAATGCATCCATCACATCCAATGTGATGGAACTTGTGTGTTACTGTCTCCAGGGCCACAACAACCCAGGCAGCCGCATGTCCACCTACGTAGACGTAAACAACCATCAGAACCCATCAGGAAACACCAGGCCATCCAACAGAAAGGTTCAAAGTTCTCACTTTCTTTCACCTTTTTGGACCCATTTTATTATGTAGCAGTGCAATTACATTTTTATAAAAGAATTAGAGACGGAAAATAATGATACAGAAAACGGCAAGGAATGAGTATGAACTGGGTAATATATTTCCTTTTAATGATTTGTATCAACATTGACTTTATCTAAACTGATGGATATCTGTTGTTTTCATCAAAGGTGATCCGTCTCTGTTATTCATGTCTTCCCATTTAAAAGATTAAATACCATTTTTATGCCGTCACATATACTGAATATGCTGACTGTGCATGTGTGTATACTCGTGTAAGTCAACAGACATTACCTTTGTACTCGAAGAAGGTTAGCCGGACCGAAACAGGCTAATTTAATTCATGTATTGGGGGTAAGCAAGACACGGTGTAGGAGTTACATTCAAATAACTTGATTAACTGGGGAAATTACAGTTTTTACTGTATGGGCCCACTGAATGTTTAGCACCTGTGACCATGACTGTATGTAGTGTCATAGCTAATGCAACATTTACACCTCATTATAGTCATTTACATGTTAATGGCATGAAACCTGAACAATATCCCTCTGTGGTGAGGAGGTTGGATGGCATTACTAATTATCTTTTTGAGATGGAAATGGAATATGTGAATTTATGAAATGAACTGATATTTAATCAGTATTTTTGAGGCTCTTTGATATATTTATTTGATTTATTTGAAAGCTGTCATTCAGATGTTATTGTGTACAGAAGAATTTATCAGTGCAGGCTTGTTTCACTGCTATTCATTGTTAGAGCCTTACTTAAAGTCTCCAATCAAGACAGTTACAGTACACAAGGGCAAGGCAACACATAATGTCTTTTTAAAAACATTGTATGTAGCTGTAAATAAAGGCTAAAACATATGTGGGTTTTAATGTCTAACTGAATTGCTTTCAATTAAGAATAAATGAAAAGCCTTGTTATTTTAGTTTTTGAAGTAGAAATTCTGGTTAGTCATCTCTGTTATACGTTAGAGACACAGCAGTGACTGAAAAATAATTCTGTAGCAGTACATGGAACGATACCATAAAAGCTGTGTTTGATTTCTGTGTTCTATTTCAACATTACTTCTATCTCAAACATCCTGTAATACAGCTAAACAAATACTTTCATCCGCCAGTTCCCCCTTATGACCACAAGGTGGCAGTGTGACACTGGTGACACTGATATTGGAGCGGTTTATGCTTTTTTTTGTGTCTATTCAAAGCAGCCAGCATATTAAAACCAGTTCACAGCAATATGTTAATATAATAATCTATTAGAACTCCAATTATGAGGCAGTCTTTAAAAAAATTCTCTACCTGCTATCGGGGTGAGACGGGTTCTCGTGAATTAAAGCTTTTGTATTTTCTCTCTTGCAGCAATTTCATGAGGAGCTGGCCCTGCAAATGGTTGTCAGCACCGGGGTCTGCAGAGAAAATGCCTACAAATATGCCTGGTTCTTCTTTGAGCTGCTGGTCAGTGCTTATTTTTACACCTCTCTGCAAGAGGGAAGGCATCCACAGATGTTAATGATAAATAGACTGAGTTATAAAAATGAGTCATATCAAGCAAATGTGACCTCATGGCCAAACACCTTCAAAGATAACTGATAGTGGTAGTATTGTATGACTATTAAGAGGGTGTTCGAAAGCGCCCGAGGCAATAAATTACAAAAACCGCTTGACAATTTATATTCTGTCTTGCAATTCAGCTGTGTCATCACTGACATTCATGCTCATTCACTCAATTCGTCTTGCTTATTTATGCTTCTACCATCAACCTCATTGCTTACTTCAATTAAATTAGGGATTTTTGCGTGGCTTGATAGGCTTGTTGATTTGAAAATAGAAGCTGATGATAAAATAATCAAACACTGCCCTCTTTAACTATCAGGCCACCTTTTTAACAAAAAGAAAAATCAAAGTTTGCGTTTTTCACCTTTTCTTAACAATTATCATTGGGTGTGTTATGGTTTAAACAGGTGAAAAGCATGGCTCAGCATGTGTCCCAGCTGGACAAGTACAATATTCCTCGCAGAAGTCGCTTCTCTGACCGATTTAAAGATGACATCACCACCATTGTCTCTGTGGTTACAGCTGAGATTGGGACCATCCTGGTCAAACAACAAAAGGTAAGAAACGTTAGTAATGATGACGACGAAAATAAATCGTGAGCTTCTGAGCCTAATCAATTTGACTTCGATCTGCAAACTCTGCAGCCGAGCGCATTCGTGTACCTTCTGTCCTCCTGGGTTGTGTTGAGAGAGGCAATTTCAACCTGACTGTACATGTTGTCGATGTCCTCCAAACAACAGGAAGTTGGGAGTGCTAATTATATTTGCCTCTGTGGAATCGAGAGCACAGCTTACACAGCTAGATACTCAGTAAGATCCATCTGGTGCAGCTTCCTGATTGCTGTTTGTTGACTGTTGTTTTAGGAGGTAGAGCAAGCAGAGAAAGTCAACATCAGCCTGGCTTTTTTCCTTTATGACCTGATGTCGCTCATGGACAGAGGATTTGTCTTCCACCTAGTGAAAAACTATTGCAATCAGGTAAAATAACAGATTAATGTTAATAATTATATCCCTCCAGATGCTGATTCTGGAAAAAATAAACTTTTATGCTCCCTTTCACTTTTAGATGTCGGCTAAGAGTGTTTCAATGCCGACGCTGATCAGCATGCGTCTAGAGTTCCTGCGAATCCTGTGCAGTCATGAGCACTATCTCAACCTGAGCCTCTTCTTCAGCAGCCCTGCCTCCGCACCCGCCTCACCGTGTCCATCCATCTCCTCACAGGTTCGCCCACTCGCCAGTGCAAATTTTACATGAATTATTTGGACACTCGGGTTACCGCTTTACCAAGTTGAGTTTATTTATACAGGAATATTAATGTGGCTGCAAAAATGTTAATGAAAGTAAGGACTGGCCATCTAGGAGAAGATAACTGGGAAAAATACAAACACAGAACGGGAGTTTAGGGAGTAATTTAACTGACTAGATGAGATAAGATTAAGTTTTGTTTTGTTTCTTTCAGTGAAAAATTCTGTTTAAAAAGTGCTTTATTTTCCATTAAGAAAGATTTTTACGCTAATCTTGTTGCCACTCCTTCATTTTATCTTTCTTTTCAGAGTTCTGGCTCATGCAGTTTCCAGGAGCAGCAGAGGATCTTGGCTCTGTTTGAACTTTCTCCTGAATTCAAGCAGCAACACTACCTCACGGGTCTGTTACTGACAGAGCTCAGTGCAGCGCTAGACATGGAGTCAGAGGGGTATGGAAGTACAGCTACTTTCAAGTTACTCAAAACTGCCTGCTTTCTTACTTGACTAATTACTTTCTTACTAAAAAGCTCCTGTCTTATTTGTTTCGTAAAATATATCAATTAAATCAATATCGACCTCTGTAAACATGTGAACGCTGTGTACTAATCATTGGCGATATTATTTAAATAAAACAGCATGCATGCTTGTTCACAGGGGAAAGGTCCAGAGAAGGTCCATCAATGCAATCTACAGCCTGCTGTGTGCTCATGATCTTGACCATCGCTGTATCAAACCTGAAGTCAGGGCCAAGGTGGCTGCTCTCTACCTCCCCCTGGTGGGGATTATTATAGAATCCACCAACTACCTGGATTTCACTGGTACGTACGCTCACACACACACAGGTTTGCTCCAGACTACAAGCTCATTGAAAAGGTTCTCCATGATACTTTATTACGATAAGAAAACTGAGCTCTCTTTCTGCTGATTTGAGACTCTGTTCAATGTTAATTATTAGAAACAAATGAAGGGCCTTTGGCTCATAATTAACAAATCATTTATATTTATATTTATTTGTCCTTTTTGAAAATTCCATTCATGCCTTGTGATGACAAATATAACTACAACAGTAAAGACATCACAATTAGAGACATTAAGTCTAGTCAAGTCACCTTTATTTATATATCACATTTAAAAGACGTCAAGTGTTGGCCATTAAAGACATTACCAGTAACGTCACCAAAAATCAAATACAAGCACAAGTGACACCCATTTCACACCATTTAACATCACTTAGATTTGTTTAACAGATCTTTGTACCGCTGCCCTGATGGTAGTGATGAAGAGGATATGATAGGTCACCTTTCCCACCAATACTCCCAAAATTGCATCATACTATGTTGTTGCTGTGTTTCTGAAAGCTACATGAAAACAAATATTTACGCTTTTATTGATTTTAATTTATGACAATAACTCATATGAAACTTATTTGCTAAATCTACGTTTATAACCAACCAACCAACACCTTCTCAACTCTGTAAAGATGTAACAAGTAACTTTTCTGTTTTATGTATTTTATTTCTAATTGAGATACAATTGGGTTACACTTTATGGTGTAAGGTAATCCTGTGTACTGCAGTCCTTCTCTTCACCAGTTTAATATAATTGCCTCCGTAGTTTCGGACTCGCGCAGCGGGAAAAACAAGTCAGGCGGACCTGATGATGACCTTGAAAATGTCCCACCTATCAATCAGTCTGTTGCCATGGCAATTGCTGGGAACCCCTTCAACACACTGGGACGGAACGCTCTTCTTTCCATGGCATCTATGGTAATGGCCATGTGTATTTAATTTCCTAATAAAAGGACTGCTGCCCGTTGTTTTTAAAAGTTCAGACGTGCTTGTATGTGTGCATGTGAGCGACTATATCTGTGAATATTCCCATTCCTAACAGGTGAGCTGCACAGAAGCAGATTGATTAGCTGTCAGAGCCACACACATACTTCATTCATCCTGAAAAATCACACACACGCATACACACATGTCTCCGGGAGATGGTTTATGGGCAGGCATTGCCATCATAAGTGAACAGGGCCATCCTCCCTGACAAACACATCCATCAAGTACAGCTACAGCAACAACACAGGCGCCAAAACCTTCCTTCTGTTTCTTTCCAAAAGATGAATCAGTTCCTTGTATGTTGCTGCAAGAAGTGCTGTTGTGGAAAATATGATTTTGACACGAGTGAGCCATTGTTCTGGTATCCACCACAAAACCAAACACCTCCCCCAGAGCACTTGGTCCTCATTTTTGGGCAGTCCACCTTCTAACAATGTTTCCAGTGAGTCTTACTCATAGAGAGAACAATGTTTTCCTATGATAAACAAGAGATGCTTTAGATTAAACTGTAATATTTGATGTAGGTTGTGGTAAGCTGCGGGCAGTCCTGCTCTTAAAAAAAACAAAAAAAACAGAGACCTGGAAACAAGGTTCTAGGTGGGACACCTAGAGCACTAGGAGGTTAATGGCTACATTTATCAAAGCTGCTGCAAAATGAAGCAGCGGTAGCCGTCTATACTAGTGATTCATCATCTCACGAGTGAAGGTAAATGAATCTGCAATAGATTTAACACCTGTTAAGATGGAGGAGAGAACCATATTTCATTGAAGCTAGTGAGAAACCATATTTGTGGTTTAGAGAAGCTTGTCAGTGATGTACTATTAGTTTATTGTATGCACTCGTTAGAGTACACTGTATAACTCAATAGGTTGAGCACTGGCAGTTGTGTCACATGAATTTAATATGAATTGGATCCATGACGTTATTGCATGTAGAGTGTAGTTTTAGAACAGCTTCATAGATTTTGTTTTGTGTGTGACAGTTTAATTTATTTCTAGGACGCAGTTTCTAAATGTGTGATCTGCAGCAGATGCACACATTTCCATTCAGTGAGAGCTGCACTCCATTGGATCCAACACATATCTGTCTCTGTCCTCTCTTCTTCCCAGCAAGGTAAATCCATAGCCACCCTGGCTGCAGACACCAGTCGCCACCTTTTGGTGTGCTTCCTGTGGGTGATGAAGAATGCCGATGGGAACCTGATTCAGCGCTGGACTATAGATATGCCTCCCTCACAGCTCAACAAACTGCTGGAGCTCCTCACCATCTGTATCTCCTGCTTTGAGTATAGGGTCTGTCTTTGCTTGTTTTCTAATAATTTAATTTAATGCACTACTTTGGCTGTTTGTGTATTTGCATACCTTCCCTACACGTGTTTTTTCTCACATTCCTCAGTGCATATTACCAATGTATCCTTGTGTATTTTCTTCCTGGTTACTATGTGCTTATTGTGTGTTTTGTAGGGAAAGCAGAGCAGTGACAAAGTGAGCACCCAGGCCTTACAGAAATCTCAGCAGGCCAAACATCAGTTGGAGGAGGCCCTGCTGAGAGGAATGGGAGCCCGTGGGGAAATGATGAAACGAGTTGGAGGTGATGTATTTCTTGGCACTTTAAGGAATAAAGCCTGGAATTGGTTTTCTGACATTTAAATGTAGAATGTTTCAAAGATTTACACACGAACTTCCTCTTAAAATAGTCAACACTCAGATTTTGGAAATCTTATGATAATTTTTATAGTTGTGCGGTCGAGGATTGCTGCATATATGAAAAGCCTTTTGTTTATTTTGTAATCCACACTTTCAGGCACTAATCATATAATTTTCTTCTTACACTGCAGTAAATCTTTTCACATGACAGGCTGTTCATGCTTCTACCACATGGATGCAGTTTTAGTTTATAGTCTGCACAATAAGTGTACTTTTCTTCTTCTCATGCTCTGTTTTTATATACCACACAGGAACAGATAGGACTATGGGTCAGAGAGAGGTCCTCCGCTGGAGAAAGGATCTCACTCAGTGGCGACAGACCAATGACAGACACGATAAGTATGTTGTAATCTTTGTGTCTCCTTCTCAGTTTTTTCCCTTTAATTATTACCTCTTGATGCACCTGGATGTCTTCTTCTATGCCTTTCCCTTTCTCTCCTTTTTCTTTTCCTTCTTTCTTTTATATTTTTAATATTTGCCTCTCTTTCCTCATTTTCCATCAGGACTAAAGCTGAGTTGGACCAGGAAGCTTTGATCAGTGGGAACTTGGCCACAGAGTCAAACCTCATAGTGCTCGACCTGCTGGAGACAATCGTCCAGGTCAGAACTGTCTTAAATACCCTGAGTAACATTAATGTGCATTTAATAAATACATTTGCAATTATTTTAGACTTACTATGCTAAGTTGTCATTATATATCATCGCCAGCCACTTCACTAGTTACACCTTGCTAGTATTAGAACTGCCTGAACTCCTCGTGGTATAGATTCAACGACATGTTGGATACATTCCTCAGATATTTTGACATGGTGGCATTACTCAGATTTCTCGGCTGCGTTCTGCAACATCCCAAAGGTGTTCTGTTGGCTTGAGTTCTGGTGACTGCAGAGGCCATTTCAGTGAACTCGCTCTCTTGTTTGAGAAACCAGCTAGAGGTTCTCTTAAATTTGTGACACGGCACATTATCCTGCTGGAAGCAGCCATCGGAAAATGGTCATAAAGGGATGGACATGATGAGCAGCAACAATTCAGGTTGACTGTGGCATGTAAACAATGCTCAGATG
Organism: Neolamprologus brichardi; assembly: GCF_056152115.1. Taxonomy (NCBI): domain Eukaryota; kingdom Metazoa; phylum Chordata; class Actinopteri; order Cichliformes; family Cichlidae; genus Neolamprologus; species Neolamprologus brichardi. The sequence continues at coordinate 24,600,159 of NC_142115.1, forward strand.
GTACTGAAGGGCACAAAGTGTGCCAAGAAAATATCCCCACACCATTACACCAGCAGCAGCAGGGCGGATGCTTGCTTTCTGTGCTTTCATGCCAAACTTGGGCCCTTACGAAAAATTGCTGTAGAGTAAAACAAGACTCAGCAAACCAGTCAACATTTTCCAATATTTTCCAATTCTTGTTACTGTCGCCTCAGTTTCCTGTTCTCATTTGGCAGGAGTGGCACTGGGTGCCCATCTGCTTCAAAGTTCAATGTTGTTCAATTCGAGATGCTCTTCTGGTTATTTGAGCTACTTTTGCCTTCATATGACAAAGCAGTCTCATCATTCTCCTCTAGTAGAAGGTTACTTAGTAGACAAGGGTACACGAGGGTATCCACTCTATGCAGCTTTAATGGTCTATCATAAACTTTTTACTCATCTGCTTGTTGTGTACTCTCTAGCTAAGAAGTTAAACTGGGACTTTTGTATTCATGTGATTTTTTTTTTTTTTTCCCCCAGTGTTTCCCTAGCATATCATCTATTTTTCTCTCTGTCTCACATTCAGGCGGTGCCATTGGCTGATTGTAAGGACAGCGTAGTTGGCGGGGTGCTGAAGGTGTTACTCCACTCTCTCACCTGCAGCCAGAGTACCACTTTCCTCTCTCACACCTTCAGCACGCTCAGAGCACTTGTCGTCAAGGTAGTTTCATGATGACGTGTGTGTGTGTGTGTGTGTGTGTGTGCGTATGTGTGTTTAGCTTCACTTTTTGAAAATTCAGGAGGTGGTGTGTGTGTGTGGGTTGGTGTGTTTAGATGAACACTATCTGTGTCTAAATTAAATGTTCTTATTTGTTTGTGTGGGTGGCCAACTGCTGATACAAGCCAGAATTATTTATGTATATATCTGTGTGTGTGTGTGGCTGCGTATATCATCGTGTGTGTGTGTGTGTGTGTGTGTGTGTGTGTGTGTGTGTGTGTGTGTGTGTGTGTGTGTGTGTGTGTGTGTGTGTGTGTGTGTGTGTGTGTGTGTGTGTGTGTGTGTGTGTGTGTGTGTGTGTGTGTGTGTGTGTGTGTGTGTGTGTGTGTGTGCGTGCAGTTTGGAGATCTGTTGTTTGAAGAGGAGGCGGAGCAGTGTGCAGACCTGTGCCAGAAGGTGCTTCAGTACTGCAGCAGCCCTGTGGATGAGAACAGAAGCCAGGCCTGTGCCACCCTCTATCTCATCATGAGATACAGCTACAGTAATGCCAGTGTAAGCGCACATATCACAGCAACATGTAATCACACAATATCCTATTTATGTGTTCTAGTGAGCAGTAAGGATGCATAGGAACGTCCACAAATCAAGAACTAGCCACGCACTACCCTTTTTAAGCTTTCAGAAAAAATGCTTTTATATCACTTTGAGCTGAAGTGCTCACACATGTTCTCATGAAGACACACAGAAGCAGGGAGTCACACAGATCTTATCCTATCTTCTGCTCTCTTCCCCTTCTGCTCAGCTTTAATGTCTTTTCCGTGTCTATTTTAAGCGTGCAGCAAGAAAGTTTCTGCTGAAGGATGTGTCTCTAAGTGGGAAGCAGAGAGATATGTCACTGTCTGCCTCCCCATGTTCCAACCCCTCTATAACTAATGACAGCAACTCTATGTGTGTATTAACTGTGCGTGATTCACTGCATATGTGCGTGTGAATGTGTAAGTATTTGTGCCGAAAGACAGGAAAGGAGGAAAGTCATGACAGAGTCGGGGAAGTGTTGGTAACGGAGGTGAAGCAATGATAGGGGGGAATGAAAAGGACATGATTGAGAAAAGACAGATATGAAGGAAGGGAGGCAGAGGCTAGAGTATCTTCTTTCATTCTCCACGCTGGTTCGATAACTGCTGTTGCAGTCAATATTTCCTGTGTTTACAGTCTGTACACTTTAATGAAAGTCAGACTCCAGCCCGCACAGCACATGCACGCCCATGCACACACGCACAGCATCTCCAGTTTAAATAGAGTATTTCTCCTTTGCATGTCCCAGCGTATGTTTGTTTATATGCTGTATACAGAGGGAGCTGTGATCTGAATTAGCGTAGCAGCCGAATGACTCATTGATGCAGAACTTACTCCCTACCTCTTTCATTGTTTATGTTTTTATCCCGTGATCTCCCCTCGTCATGTTCTCAGTCTGTCGTGAAACTTTTTCCCTTCCTTGTTATTTTAGTTAATTTTAGACTGCTTTAAAAAGACAAAGAAAAAAAAGACAACTGCAGCCTTTTTCCCCCTCACAAAACAGATAAATGTTGTTAAAACCGGCCCATTTATGGAGAGGTTAAAATGAGAACAAGAGGAAAAGGGGGCAGATGAGAAATACAATTACAAAGAAGGACAAAGAGGGTTATTTGTTGACTTAAGCTATCATTTAGGCTACTTCTCTGTACTTTTCTCTCACACGCACACACATGCACACACTGAGTTAGAGGGCAGTGATGGGTGGTTAGGCTCTGGCTCCATGCTCAGTTGAACAGAATGGGGCCGTAGAGATGATCCATGGGTGATTATGTCTCTGCTAATGGGAGATCATTTCCCGCTTAGCTGGTCATGCTGGAGATAGATGGGACTTCACACATACACGACCACATTCTCTCTCACACATACACACGATCCTCTCTGCAGAAGATGGAAGGGTGTTTGTCACACCTGTTTTCTTGGACAGGTAGTGTGAAGGATGGAGAGACGAGGATCGGATAGGGAGGGGAGTGGGGGGGAGAGAAACAGGGAGACTTTTGTGCAATCAGTATTTGCTCATGCTTGCTAATGGGGACTATTAATTCTTTCCAAGCGCATAGCAAAATATGTGCTGTAGCTCAGTCATTGTGCTATTAAATGGTGATAACAAGAAAATGTTTCCAAAGACAAACTGCATATTATTAGGTATTACAGTGTAGTGGCTTACACAAGCAAAAAATTCCCGTTTAGTCCCAGGAGGAGAAGCATATCCCTTAGGGGTTGCTTCAGGAAGGGCATCCGGTGTTTACAAAAAAAAATAAAAAAATCCACCTACCTCCTGCGGTGACCTCTTGTGAGTAAGGGAGCAGCCAGAAATGGCGTTTCCTTCTTAACTGTTATAAAAAATGTTAGGGCTTTATTTTTTCCATGCAAAATGTAATCTTGCAGTTCCTGTTATGTTCTATTCTGTTTTGTCACCAGTACTTCCCCTGCATGCTATAGAAAAACTGTGGAGAAAAAAAAGGTTTAATATTCTGGACTGTGGAAATCCAATATACACTTACAAACAGTGCAAAGCGTTAAACACATATTCACTGCGGTCTCTTCTGTCAGAATTTCTCGAGAGTCAAGATGCAGGTCACCATGTCTCTGGCCTCGCTGGTGGGCAAGTCTTCAGACTTCCAGGAGGAGTACTTAAGACGCTCTCTGCGCACCATCCTGGCCTATGCAGAGGAGGACACTGAGATGCAGAATACTCAGCTTCCCTCCCAGGTATAAAGTTATACGCACAGTCACACAGTTCAGCAGTTGCATTACTGATTTTGATTCATAACCTTAAGCCTGCTTTTTGATGTATGTCTGGGTTTTTTTTTTTCTTTTTACAGGTGGATGAGCTTCTAAGAAACCTGAACAGTATTTTATCCGACACAGTGAAGATGAGGGAGTTTCAGGAAGATCCTGAAATGCTCATGGACCTCATGTACAGGTAAGAAACCAAAAACATCTGGTGTAAAAGGCATTCACTTGGTTTCTGTCTGTCTTCAGTGTCTTCCTCTTTGCATCCTACTCTATCATCATTTTCTCATCACTCTGTGGCTTCTCTCTGTGTTTCACCACCGTTTCCTATTTCTCTGTGGCCTGGGATGTTTTGCCTCTATTTGCTGCCCTCGCTATGGTAACCATGTGGTAGCAGTTTAGTCTTCTGATCTGGCTTTGTGTATATGCAAATGCAAACAGTATGTGTGTCCGAGCGTGCATGCGTGTGAGAGAACACGAAGGGGAAACACTGAGACAGAGGTCATGTATGTGCTTTTGGTTATTTTGGCACTTCAGTGTGCTTCGCTGTCACCTATGGTCATTTATCATGCACCTTTCTATTTAGTTTTTGGTCTCGGTCACATAGCGAGTCTCTCGTAGCTTTACAGACTGACCTGCTAGCTTTACACATATACCTCCAAGCTTTCTAGCACACATAGGTCATTGATGAGCAAAACATGTGGTCACCAGATGCTTGAATTAATTTGTAAATTTTGTAGGGTCATTTGCAAAAATAAATAAATAAATAAACAGTGTTTTAGATTTAGTCTTATTCTGTTTAGTCGATAATTTTCCGTTCTTCTCAAAAACAGGAAATTGTGTTCAGCGTTCCTGTTCCCCATAAAACAATAACCCACTAATGTTGCTGTGCTCACTCTCATGCTCACATTTTATTTTGAGATATTTGTCTTTCACACATTGGCATTTATTTATATCTGTGCCACAGTTAAACTGATATTGCTTAAGACTATTATTTGATCTCCTTTTATGTAGTGTATTACACAAAAATCATTATTTTCATACAGTACATTCATATTTTGACATAAATGCAGTCATTAAAATACACAGTTTATGCAGAACCTTATCTGTAGTGAACCCATATTGTTAACTACCACTTGTTCACTTGTTTGTCCAGCATGTGACGGTTTTCTGATAAGGAGATTTTAATCTCAGATAGGCTTTTACCAGATGAATTAAAGGGGAAAGAAAGGGGGGAAAATGATCCCTTCTCCCACTCCCATATCTCTTCAGGATAGCAAAAGGCTACCAGACATCTCCTGACCTCCGCCTGACCTGGCTGCAGAACATGGCAGAGAAGCACAACAACAGGAAGTGTTACACAGAGTCTGCAATGTGTCTGGTGCACGCTGCCGCCCTGGTGGCTGAGTACCTCAGCATGCTGGAGGATCACAAGTACCTGCCTGTTGGCAGTGTCACCTTTCAGGTAGACCACACAAACATATACATACAGAAATAACAAGGAGATAATACGTTTTTAGGACTGTAACACAGGAACATAAAATAAGCAGTCTTCATTTGTTTATTATGGCTGTTGGTTGTTCTGTTGAATGAAGGCAAACCTTCAAGTGCACAGCAAGAAAATCTCACATCTCCCCGTGGATTGCTTCCATATTTGGTTGTGTGTGTCCAGAGGGGGGAGCTGTGCACTCATAACGTCAACATGTAAATATGATCCCCTGGTATATCTGCTTAACGCCGTGTCTTTGAAGATGAAGAGGAGAATAAAAAGGCAAATGTGCTCCCGTGGGAAGATGGGAACAGCCTGTTTCCCTCATCTGAAAACAAACAGTTATAACAGTCACAAAGTTGATTATGTTATCGATGAGCTGTGTTATACACAAGACCTCTGTGCTCAGGACAGTCTAACCTGCAGCAAGCCACTGATTGGATGGTCATTAAACGAGTTCCATTTCTCACCGCAGGACATCTTATTTTAAGCCGTGTTATTGATCATGTGATTAGCGGGGCTAAATGAGTGATTAGCTGACGGATCTTCTCCTCAGAATATCTCCCCCAATGTGCTGGAGGAGTCTGCGGTGTCGGACGACATCCTGTCCCCGGATGAGGATGGGGTGTGCTCAGGTCGCTACTTCACGGAGAGCGGCCTGGTGGGATTGCTGGAGCAGGCTGCTGAGCTCTTCAGCAATGTGAGACCATAAAACTGCACTAGTATTTGTGATATTTATGTTTAGTGCTAACATAAAAAACCTGTAATGATTTAATAAAAACAGTCTTATCAAGGTTGGAGTAATTACTTTATAAAATTAGTATTATTAATGTGTTTTGTTTTGTTTTTTTAAGCGGTAAATATCTACTTTGTTAATGCTAAAAAAAAAGCCAGCCTTTAAGGATGCTGTATAACTGAAACAGAGAAAATCTTTGGACTTTAACAATAAATGTTTATATTTTCTTAAAATATACTATACTCTGTGGTAATGCTAAACAGCACTTATGGCTGTCTTTCCCATCAGGGTGGTCTCTACGAGGCAGTAAATGAGGTCTACAAGATCATCATACCAATCCTAGAGGCACATAGAGATTTCAGAAAACTGGCGTCAACACATGACAAACTTCAGAGAGCCTTTGATAACATCATTCAGAAGGTAATGACAGAGGAGGTGCTGTGTCATTTATTTAGTTAAAGTGAAAATAAGAAAGATCGCAAGATGCTGTAGATAAAACATTTTAAAAATCATTTTGGTACATGTTCTTATTCAGTATTTAAATATGTGTTTTAAACATCCTTGAAAACAAAAAAACGGCTGCAAATTTATTCAAAATCTCCTTTATAATTTAAAAAACCCACAAAGGTTAATTGACACAACAGAAATATCTGATTAGTATTTGAGTGTTTTTTTTCCCCCTCCAGGGACATAAGAGGATGTTTGGAACTTATTTCCGAGTGGGCTTTTATGGGGCCAAGTTTGGTGATCTGGATGAACGGGAATTCATCTACAAGGAGCCTGGGATCACACATCTGCCCGAGATATCACACAGGCTGGAGGTATGTAAGAGGAAAATGTGTGCATGTGTGTAGGTATGTAATAAAGGATATGGTGCCTGGCTGGACTGGTGAGATCTGACGCTTGAGGCTTTAAGTGAGCATAACGACAGAGTGAAAGATTCTCAAATTGTACTTCAGTTTTGGTGACATTTAGAGCGTCCGAAAGCTATCATTTGCATGCTAAAAGGTGAAAAGAGGAAAAAAAAGAAAGTAGTGGATGCATTGTCAGCTGCACTTGAGTCAAATTAGTGAATCAGTTCACGTTCAGTTTATTTCATACTTTCGAGTGTTCTTTAAATGCTTTTTATTCTTTAAGGAGTAGCCTCCAATCGCAATTTGTATTTGAGTAAAAATGATTCTGCACTTTTTAAAGACCATATATTATGAACTGTACTGTATATTAACGACACAATTTCCTGCACTCCTAGAACTTCTACAGTCAGTGCTTTGGAGATGACACACTGGTGATGATTAAGGACTCTACACCAGTGGACCGAAAACAGCTCAACCCCAATAAGGTGAGTAACTGTTATGCCAAACTATCAACTGGTAAATGTTACTCTCTAAATGATCAAATACTAATATTAGTAGCAAAAATCTCCCCTGTGGGCATTTTTTTGCCAGGCTTGTAGCTCTTGCTGTTTACTTTGTTCATGTATTAAAACACAGATTTCCATGTTAATTAATCGTATTATTCTTTTTATCTTCATTATATCACTGTAGATAGTCAGATGGCAAAATTGGCTGTTTATAAACACCAAACTAATCGATAAGTACATATATTTCTTTATCTTTAGAAACTACACATTCATAATATAAGATTTCTTTCCCAAAAGCTGTATAGATGTTGACGATCCTGGTAGGATAGGCTGTCTATATATAAGTTTCATCCACATTGATTAAAATGTCCGACATTATTTTCATTATAGTAAGATGACTGGGAAGAGGTCAATTCAAAACTGTACATAGAGTATAGGGTGTAAAAATGTGTATTATTTAAACTAGATATATGTTCATACGATTTTTAAATGTGAACATCTATATAATGTTACTGTATTTACTATAATTCATAATATCGAGTTCATATTGAATGCACTGTATAGAACTTGCATACATTTTTACCTGCAGAACTTTTGACCTACATTACTGCAGTAGTACTCCACACTCTTGACCTGAACTCCACAGACTAAATGTTTGTTTTCTTCTCAAGCACACGTTACTCTAACTTGTATAGTTGTGACACCTGTAAGGACACTGCACTGTGTATTTCTACAATATTGTTTCTCCAAAACTAAAACTGCAGTGGTATGTCTATAGCAGCGTTTTTGCACTCAAGGGTTTGCTCCACTTTCTAAAATTGCTAGGCGAGACAGAAAGCGTCGTGATAGATGAATGACAGGTTCCTCTCCTGCAGCCAAGCAGCCCAGAAACTAGCATGACTGCTCATTTGCAACCTTTCTCTTATGTTATTAAAATAGTTCAAGGAATTACAAACGCTGAAAACGTTCGAGGTCCTAGAAAATCCAGTCAGTTGTTGAATTGTCTTCATTTGAGATCAACAATGTGTAGATTAAAGATTCATCTGGAGTTTTCAGAGGCATCGACTCAAGCTGGACAGATCTGATTTGCATAAACTGGCCCAAATTTATGCAAATGACAAGTGGGAACTCAATTCCCTGTGTTTTAAACAGCAGCACAATGCACTGCACGTAGACTATGAATGAGAAATTATGGATTCTTTGGACACATACCAGAGTTTGCTTTATTAGATATAAAAACAGACAATAAAACGCAGCTAAAGGCACACGTTTCTTAATCACAATAAGATGCTATTTTCATGAATAATAACTTAAGAAAACACTACCATTCCTCTCTAGGCATATATCCAGATCACTTATGTGGAACCCTTCTTTGACGACTATGAGATGAAAGACCGACTGACAAACTTTGAGAAGAACTTTAACCTGCGGCGCTTCATGTACACCACACCCTTCACCAAGAGTGGGCGACCTCGGGGTGAACTCAATGAACAGTACAAGAGAAAGACCATCCTCACCACCATGCATGCTTTCCCCTATGTCAAGACCCGCATCAATGTCATTCAGAAAGAGGAGGTAAGTGCTGAATACACCTGGTGTGGAACACCTAGCAGCTATGAGTCACGTCACAGCTGCAGCAATACCAGTTGGCTATATTTACTTGTCTTGTCTTGTATATCTAGTTTGACTTGACGCCTATCGAGGTGGCCATAGAGGACATGCAGAAGAAGACCAGAGAGCTCGCGGTTGCCACACACAGAGAACAACCCGATGCTAAGATGTTACAGATGCTGCTACAGGGCTCTGTGGGAGCCACTGTTAACCAGGTAATGAGCATTTGGGGCCGTTCGGTAAATAAAGGCAGCGATGCCATTTTGCACTACTGTGTGTCTTCTCCTGTTATAGCAGAAATGATAGCGCTTAACCAAATGACAGCTGTTCTTCTTAAATGACACTTTCTATCATGCATAATGTGATGGGGAAAATAACAGAGTGATTTACCTCCTATTTATGCTACCACATTTACAGTTTCCATTGTAGTCAAGGAGTGCAGGTGGGAGACATGGCAGTGATCACACATCAAAGCCCTCACCCCATCCGCAACCCTAATCCTTCCTTTGCTTTTCTCCTGATTTAGTTAAAACGTCAATTCATGGCCCCTCTTCCTTTCATGTATCCGCTGCATGGCGTGCTGCACCGGAGGTCTCTTTGATCTGATAGCTTCCAGGTCCTGCCAGCATGGTGAATGTCGGCGTAATGACGAAGCAAGCTATAGCGTCTCTGCTCGCCTTACTCTTTATCTTCCAGTGTCTAATCTGACAGGTCCCTTGCTCCAACCTGATGGTTGTATACATAACGCTAATGCTCTGCAGCTCAGTAAACATATAACTCTTGACTGTAATCAGTACAAGAGGCCAGGTTTCTGTGTGCGGGTCGGCAGCTCAGACGCAGGGCTGAGGCCTGGGCCCAGTGCATTTATGATTCTAATCAGAGCTGTTTAACTGCAGATACTGTGCGAGCGCGCTGCGGTTTTATGATGAATATAAGTTAGGATAACAAGATCTCATACTGGGCAAATGGGAGCCAAATGGAGAATGTATGCAGGGTTAGCAGTGACATTAGCTATACAGGAGGTAATCACAGCGGCTCCTTTCCTGATGGCTTCCTCGTGTTTTCAGTTCAGAATCGTAGCTCTTAGCTGCGTTTAGCCATTCAGGTAGTAGGTCACTTCCCCCAGTATGAATGAGGGGTTTTCTTATTCCTCCTTTGTTCACTTGCTGTCAAAACGCTTCCTCTCTTTCCTTCCTCCAGCCCCTCTTTGCTTTCTCTTTCTTCATCTCTCTGCTTCTTTGTTTTTGCTGATTGCCTTGTATCTCCGCCCCCTGTTTGTAGGGCCCGTTGGAGGTGGCCCAGGTCTTCTTGAATGAGATCCCAGCGGACCCAAAGCTCTTCCGTCACCACAACAAACTGCGCCTGTGTTTCAAAGAATTTATAATGAGGTAAGACGCTATCAAAGAATCACCACCTAGTGACAAAGGTTGAATAAATGGTGGTGAACAATGGGCACTGACTCAATAGATTGAAGTATACAACAACATGTCAAAGAGATTTTCTTACTAGGAAATGGAATGTATTTGTGAGATGTGACTTGGAAAGAGTGAAAGTCTTCTCCAGGATCTATATGCCTCTATTGTTGCCTGCGTAGGAAGATAAAAGTGCGCCACAAAGAAGTGAGAGTGATGGAGACTGATATCCTGCTGTTTAAACAGCCTGTCAGTCAAGATGAAGAGACTGAAGTGATAATCACAACTACATTTCCAACTAGATCACAGTTTAAATGAAGCAAAGAAGTAGGAGTAATGTGAATGTGAATAATTATATTTTATTTACATATTGAGACTCTTTCCACTAAGCTGTTATTCTTCTAGCTAACTCTAGATTCATTATCACCAATAGTTTTAAAATATTTTCAATGATCACGACATAATTTGAACCATCATGCACTACACGCTGCAGTGAGTCATGATAATTTTGTGCCGAGATTGTGTCATATAAGTTTTAGTGCGTGTGCTTGAGTTTGTTTGCTTTCATCTCATGGTTATGTGTTGTTTGCTTGAAAATGGTGTCTTTCATTTTCTAACCTTCATGTTACTTTCCACCTGCCTTAAATGCTACAAACACATTTGCAAAAATTTGGTGTAATTTCAGAAAGGTTTATTTTCTTTCCTAAATCCAGGTAAACAGGACTCACGGAACGCCAATCTTCTCAGCAGTGGCATTCTAATAAATCCACTTAGGAAAGCATTATTTTCTAAGCTGGTCATCTTGTAATATTTAGTGTTGTATTATGTAGCTACATGAACTTCAAAGTATTTTTAAACGAGTTCTGTGGAGCTAAAAATTTAAAGAGAGGTTTCGGGGGATTTGTTGTTTCCTGGATTTGCTGATGTCCCACTCTGGCATATGCTCTGGTGTTGCTGCTGTCTAGTCCCATCCTGCATTTATAGATTTAGATCCTGTACATGCAGTAATGGTTAAAGAAGCCCATAGGTTTTTCTTGTTTTGTTCTGTTTTTTTCTCAATTCAGAAACTTAAACAGCCAAGCATATTTTCTTTCTTTCTTTCTTTCTTTTTTTTTTTTTTTTTTTTTTACACAAACGCCGCTCACTTTGCAAATCATAAAACAAAATGAAGATGCCAAATGCTCATCTGAAGAGCTGTCTAAATAAGCCAAGCATTCAGATAAAGAGCTATACACCACCAGAAAATCCTGCACTCTTGTGAACTGTCATTAATGCTCATTACCCTGCTTACTTACTGTATACTGTTACACGACATTGCAGTTTCCATATTAACTTCATTAAAGGCTAAAAGATAAACATGTGTTTGCAATCACCCCCTTCCCTTGATTTCCTGCAGACTGCCCTGTATGTTGGCCATTATACATACCATGATAGAGTACTGTGGGTGCAACCCAGACTTGCCCTCTACTTGCACTTCAACTTAGACCCATTGTTTTTCCCCCCATTATAACAGAACATTGTCCCCTTCCCAGCACATGAGAAAAGAGGGGTTTAGAGTTCTTGCTTCTGCTGCTACTGTGATTTAAATCAGACTTCTGGGTCGTTTGCATCGTAGCTCGCATTCTAGTAGCGTTACTTGACAAAGCCAAATAGGTGGTCCCTGCAGTCGAGTATAAATTTGAGCTCATTTAGAGTTCTGGTTTGCAAAGGATTAAAGTTCTGGTCAAGCAGTTACAGGACGGTGCTTAGCATACACAAGCACAGTGACTTGTAAAAAGATTGTTTCATTTCATATTTTTGAAGCTCTTCTTGAGGTTACTGTATAATGATGATAATAATTTAAAAAAAAAAAAAGCTTGAGGGGAAAACTCGATTCTTTTTTTCATTACAGCCAATGAAATTACATGCCACTTTCTGTCCTACAGGTGCGGGGAAGCAGTTGAGAAGAATAAGCACCTGATTGCATCAGATCAGAAGGAGTACCAGCAGGAGCTGAAGAAGAACTACAACCGCCTGAGAGAGAACCTAAGGCCAATGCTCGAGAGGAAGATTCCCGAACTCTATAAACCCATCATCAGGCCTCGGCTGGAGAACAGGTAAACAGAGCCACCGCACCAGACGGCTTTGACAAGGGAAACGGAGGTGAGAAACACACATTGATCATTTTATCAGGCTGTGTTATCACTGAACCAAAGGGAAAAGGAGAATGAATTGATTACATTTTTTTCTAAATCAGACATCATGAGTGAGGGTGGCTTTGACTGACAAACCAGGGACACTTCATGCTCAAACAATAGAGTCTTGTGGCTTAGTCACATTACAGTGAAAATACTGTAAGGCCACAACCTTCTTTGCAACTAGGAAAAATCGATGGTTGCACGGTGACTGCAGTGGACAAAACTGCTTTCATTGCAATTAATTTGAAACTGTTGGGGTCTCCAACCACTGTTTCCCACAGTATGACTGCGATTATTAATCACAGTCATACTGTTTATCACCTGTTATCACCTGTTTTACTACAACACTAACCACTGAGATGATGCACTCCACCCAAAAGGGGTTCCTCGTGTTCTGCAGCATGGGTCACGATCGGGTTTTTTTTTTTTTTCGCAACCAGAAGAGTCACCCCCGTTTGAAAGAATGCATTAATGCATTTTGGTTTTGCCTTTAATTATAACTGGCAATTTCTATTTATTTTTAGATACAACATGGATATGACTTCAGTAGGGTTACTTAATATTAGGAAGCAATAAAACTAGAATATATAAATATAACCTTGTTGTTGCTGGTTTTGTTTACTGCTATACACGTAACCACAGATGCATCAATTTATCTCCATAGTTTTTAAAAGAGAGGGGAAAAAATATTACAAGTTGTGATAACTGTTGTATCTTTCATGTAATTATCTTATGTGACAGTGTCTAACACCCAAGCCTCGTTAAAAGAACACTAGCTAGTTGGCGTTGTGGAAAAAATATCTGCTGCTCTCGCTGTTATCTGGTAGAAATTTATGGTTAAGATTCAGGGTGTTTTTAGGTTGTGGGAAGTAAATGATTACCTTACATCTACGCACCTTCGCCTACTCACCATGACTGTTCCACCTCTTCTTCCTCATAATCATTCATTATCTTTTGTTTCTGTTTCCCCTCCCTCGTCTGCTGTCTTCTCGCAGGGATTCCTTCAAACGTCTAAGTTTCCGCAGAACTCAGGAGGAAAACTCCTGAGTGCTTCAGACAGGACGGGGAGGCTGTCACACAAGCGAGAGAGAAAAAGAGAAGATAAGATGAAAGAAGAGTGGGGGGGGGAAGGAGAAGAAAAGGAACAGCAGGAGCAGTACGCCGTGTCAACAATGGAAGACTCGTGGTTTCTCAGTGATCTGGCAATGTGTATTAATGTTGGCTGCGTGTTCACTTCTATGATGTCAGGCTGTTTGTCAGAGGAGGGAAAGGCGAGTGAGCACATACAAAAATGGATGGTGGGGTGGGAATCACCGGCAAAGTGTAGCTTATTGAGCATTTCACTGTAAAATCTTCAGTTGCTGTGTTAATTTCCATTTTTGGATAACTTCAAGTCCTCAAAATGCTGCAAACACTTCCTCTGGGTCAGTAAACTAGCTCTCTTAGGTCCTTACTAATCCCAGGCCTGTTGTTTGTGTGTGCGTGCGTGTGTGTGCGTGTGCGTGCGTGCGTGTGTGTGTGTGCACCAATAATGCTCGTGTTCTGTGTATGTACATGTATATAGATGTATGTGAATGTCTGAATGAATGTGTGTTTATTTAGATTGTGTTTAGATTAGAAGCTTTTGGTGCCATACTGAAGTCACTTTGTACTCAGTGATGATAAATGATTCTGTTATGTGCTAAAGGGCCTCTGAAATTCCACTCTGGGCGTCTATGCATGACATGTTCCAGTGTGAGCAGAGAGTGTGGATGGATTTTTGTGCACTGGAAAAATAGGTACAGATTCATGTGTTAACAGTTGAGGCCAGCCATGTACCTGGATATGTAGCTAACAGAAAAGTTTAACTTATTAAGAGTTTCACAGGCAACAGATAGGCTTTTAAGGCTCTAAAACACACGTGGAATACACATAAAGTGTGCATTGTGGATATATTTGAAATATTACTTCAGATAATAACAAGATGTTTACAAAGTTGTTAAAACTATTTTGCGTTGTATTTTATGGAAATGTATTTTTAGATAAAATAACAGCAATAATGATACTAATTGGAAGTATATTATTCAGTCGGTGGGATTCAGTGACGGAGTTTACTGTACAATCTCAGCGTATGTTCCAACAGTTTCAGTTGCTCTCTGTAAGTAGACCGCGCTTCCTGCAATACACACAGTGCCAAATTCAATTCCTTATGTATTTACTGTGAGTGAGGAGTAGGTGAGGAACTTCAGCAGAAATGCAATAATGTAAAAAGTCACTCCACACGGATTTACTTTGCAAATTATGTTTACTCAGTATGTGAGAACACATTCCAGTGAAGAAATTTATTACTGCTTGGAATATTAAATTGTGACAACTTGATTTTATGTGACATCATGAAACATTTCATCTAAATGATGTTATGTTGCAGGTCATTCTGTATTGCAGTGATGTAAATGCGCCTGGAGTTTCAAAAATGGGTGTACATGTTTGTCAATGTGATTAATGCTCATGGAAATATTTGTTTCTAGGTACATATCTTATTTATTAGCTGCTGGGTGATTTGTTTTTTTGTTGTTTTTTTTTTTTTTTTGTGGGGTGGCTAAATAAAATGATGGCTATGCAGTATGCATCAGCTGTGAGCATTGATAAAAATGTATACCTATTTTTAAAAGGTGTACCACATTAGCGCTGTAAGATGTATTCATGGGATACACCCACTGAGACTGCATTCATGTTTCATGGTTATCCTTTATGTTCGTACATATTTTTTTGTTTTAATGTAGATCTTTTTCTTCCAATTGTCATACTAGCAATGCTGTTGAAGAACCTGAATAAAAATTAATATATGTCACCACTATGTCCAATCACATTTTAATATAACTGAATTAAAATGCAAAAATACATGTATTACTAATAAGTAGACTATTTAAAGTTTTTTTTAAGGTTCCTGTTAAGAGTCTTAGCTTTTTTTTTGGCGTCCTTTGTCTCAAAATAAAATAAAAATAGAACAAATAAGGGACTAAATAAAACTAAATGTTTAGAAGTAGACAAAAAAATAAAGAAACAAATAAATGCAATAATTACACTGAAGAGTATCCCCAGGTTGCAATTTAACTGAAGCTAAAACTGAACAGGAAGTAAAATTACACACACTGGCAACTTTATTAGGTATACAGTTTCATCTGCCTGATACTAATTATTGAATTAGCCAGTCACATAGCAGCAACTGTACGCATTTAGACATGCAGACATGGTCAACACAATCTGCTTAAGTTTAAAGCGAGCATCAGAATGGGGAAGAAAGGTGACTGTGGACTTTTCACATCCGCTCCAGCTGTTCTTGCACCTGGTACTTCTCTACATTCTCGTTCTCATTCATTCTTTTTGATATCATATATCAGAATGTATATATTAATTTAAAAAAAGCATTTTAATCGTTATTTCCGTAGTTATCATAAAAAATAAATAACGTGCAGCGCTCGAGAGAGCGGGGAGGATTCAGGTGAAGGACTACAATCCGCTGCCGTCGCACTAATGTGACGACATCAACGCTCGACTCGCACAGGACGGACACAGCTTTGTTGTTGAACAAACGAGAGCTTGTGATGCTCGGCGGTATGTTAGCAGCTGTTTTGTACAAATATTAGTAAATACGCTGTTCCACAGCGAAGCCGGTAATTTGTGGCGACACCGTCGCTGCGGTTGAACCGCAGACTGTTTAATGACAGAGACCTGTGATGGCAAGTTAGCCGAACTCCTTCATGTCAGTCAGCCAGGTATCTTCACACTTAGTGAACTTTAAAACTTCAGACGTTCATTTACGTCGTGAGGCGTTTGGAAACACTGAGGTGAAGACCTTCGTTTCCTGTGCTGACCGAAAGTTTCTGTTTTCTGTTTTCTCACACTTTAGCCTGTGATTAAAAGAAAGGAAAACCCTGGTCGAAGTTGAGCAGTATTGTGACTTGCCTGCAAGCCCTGCTCTGCCTCCAAGGACACAACTTAATCACTTTTAACAGTGTGACAGCTCTCTGGCATCCACTTCCGCCCACTGCTCTTAAACCTTTAGAGCAACACTCAAGTTTTCTTTCCTTAGTAACAGTAAACAGACACTAATTTTATTAACAAGCTGCATGAGCTTAATAAAAGAGTGGTCACATAGAGTTGGCTGTTGTTGTCCAATCTTTTACAGTTATGGAAAATATGTTTTTCTCCATCCTGTTGCTCAAGATATCATGTGTTTTTCCCTCAGTGCTCATAATTTTATAAACTGCACTGAATAAGCTCTGAGGGTTTCTCACTGTAAATAGTAATTGCACCTCTGTCCTGCCAAGCCTCCCTCCAGCCCCAAGCAGGCTAAACAAAAGGACTGACAGGAAAAATAAAAGCAGGAGAGCTTTAATATAGGTTTCTGCAGGTAGTTAGCTGTTACTGTCTGTGTGTTGAGTTTTTTTTACTTGTACTGCTTTGTTAACACTTCATCAAAATTGGATCATGAAATTTTTTTCCTGTTTGAAAGTCTTTCATTGTGGAATGTGGGCATGTGTAGAGTTCATTGGAGTTAAATGCAGCTGTAGCCTGCAGTCACCATGATGGTGTATTCGCATCATGGTTTATGCACAGACAGAAATGAGTTAGTTTTTTTCCTCAGATTCTCAGTCAGTGTGGGTTAGTTTTTTTTCTCTTTCCTCTGTTTCAGCTATTTTATACTCAACTTTGATGTCCTTGGTGTAACATGGACCCAGATGGGGACCTAAACCCTGACACGGATGACCTTCCGCTTCGAGCGAATACTAACCACATACTGGTCAGGCATTATGTCCTGGACCTTACTGTTCACTTTGACAGTAAGGTCATCAGTGGTAGTATTGTTCTGTTCCTGGAGCCTCGTTCGGGAGTGAGGACTGAGGCTGGAGGAAGTCAGGATGGTTTTACATCCAAATACAAGGAGGTGGATGCTCTGGAGGATGGTAAAAAAGAGCTTGAAAGGACTACAACAAAGGTGGAGAAGATGTGTGGTGATGCAGAAAGTATTCAGTCTTCAAGTCTGTGGCACACTACAAGTGGTGGTGAGTTCACCTTAGTGTTGGACTGCTGTGATCTTGACGTGTCAAAGGTCGAAGAGGTGGACCTTACCTCTGTGGCAGCCATGTTAAGCCGCTTTCCAGAGGTACCATCTAAAAAGTCAGGGGATGTTTCAAGGAAGCCACAGGCAGCTTTTATTCAGAACCTCATCTCCATGCCCTCCAGCCAGTGGAGGCAGCAGCATCAGCTCTTTTCACTGTGTGGCCGTGCCCCGTGTGCTCAGGATGGAAGCACACTGCAGTTCCATAGAGACCGATGGAGTCTACAGGTGAGGAAAAATGGAGTCACATCACCTCAGGAGTTCCCTTGTGCTCTCAGGATCTGCTATGAGACGAAACCAGCAGGAGGTTCAGTGCGGTGGACCAAAGATCAGGACAACAGGTTTGTTTCAGGATGCAAATCATCTGAATTATTCCATTAAAGATTGGCACATTATTTTTTAAAAAAAACTGGCAACTGGCATAAAATCTGCTCTGTTCAGAGTTACAGTGTAAGATACCGAGTGTGCTATGTCAGAATAATATAATACAGATTAATTCATTCACAAAAACACACCTCGGGCTATTTTATTCTCTCCTGTGTGGGGTATGCGTTACTTATGTCTGTGTTTCTGTGTGCGTTTGGGCATTGAAGTGAGGGTTGTTTATAGTTTACCATTGTTTACCCTTCCAGGGTGTGTGTTTACACCGCCGGTTCTCCCATCAACAACCGAGCCCTCTTCCCCTGCCAGGAGCCGCCTGTTGCCATGTCAACATGGCAGGCAACAGTATGGGCCCCCAGTGAGTGCGTGGTTTTGATGAGTGGGGAGGAGCAGGCAGTACCTGCTGAAGATGGGGACACACGTAAGCTTTTCAAAAACCTCAACTTTGTATATGTATTTCTTTGTTTTATATATATATATATATATATATATATATATGTGTGTGTGTGTGTGTGTGTGTGTGTATGTACATTTGTAAACTTTTGAATATTACACAAATTTTTTGACTACTAAACTGAAAAGAAGAGATTGGTATTAGATTTCATTACTTGGAATAAATGGGTCTGTAGTGTCCAGTGTTGAAACTAAAAGCTATTATGGGAGCATGGACTATTGATGTGTTTGAGAGATTGGATTTGTTGGGTTAAATAAAAAGGGTACGTGTGCACCAAATATCGGCTGAAAGCCATTATCAGCCTAATTCCCAAATAAGATAACATTTACCGATTGTAATGGCCCACGTTTATCTGCGTGTCACATCCAGTTTGAGCTGGCTAAGTCTTCAGATAGTATGACAGGGAAGCATTTAAAATGGCTTAGCTATTTATTTATTTATTTTTTGTCTGCCAGGCACAAAAAATAGGAATAAATAAAAACACAAACAAATAGAAAAAAATCAGCCTAATGCTTTAAAAAAAACCCCATCAATATCAGTGCTTCGAGAAAAAAGAGCATTGTTGAGGAGTATGAACTGCACTGAAAAAGGTCTTTGTATTTTATTGGAATCAGTAGAGTACATTTTTCAATAAATACAAATACAAACCTTTTAGAGCTCCACATTTCAGATTGGGTCAGTAATTCAAATATGTATGATGTCAGCATCTGTTCCAAACAAACCAGTTAGAACATTGAGAAGAATAAAACAGAGAAGGTTGACAATAAAGGATATGCTGTGCAAAAGCTCACAAAAGAAGTAGATGTAGTGATTAATGGGAAAATGTGTAAACATAAATGTAAATATGGTATATAAGGGAAAAACAGAGTTTGTGCAATTCTAATGAGGCTGAAAATCAATATTTGGTATGACCACCTCTTTTTTCTTTATCACAGCCCGAACTCTCTTGGGCAGTCTTTGTTGTAATTTCTTTAAGGGGTCTTCAGGAATAGTTCTTGAATGACATTCAAAGCTTTTCTTTGGATGTGTGCCTTTTTTTTAATCCGTTCTCCATTGAGATGATCCAATGCTGCTTCAGTAATGTTGAGGTCCGGGCTCTGGGGATTCCATCCATGACTGATGGTGTTCCATTGTATGTGTTTCTCTCCTTAGTATGCTTTTACTGCATTAGCAGTGTGTTTGGGATCATTGCCATGCTGAAAAATGAAGCTGTTGCCAATCAGATTTTTTCCAGATGGTTTTGCGTGGTGGATCGAAATCTGATGGTTGTACTTCATTCATCATCAAGATCCCCAACATCACTGGCTGAAATGGAGTGGCAAACCATGACAGAGCCTCCACTGTGTCTTACAGATGGCTGTCAGGACCTCTCTCCTGACTTCCTTTACAATTTGTAATTTAGCATACATCAGCCCTTTCTTCCTGTTGCCCTTTCTTAACAGCCACGCTGTGCCCATTTATAATGAGTCTCAGATCCCGCATCAGGTCTTTGTTGGGTTTTTTTTCTTTTTCCTAGTTATTAAGGATATGACTTTCAGATACTCTTCATCTTTTTCCTAGCTTCAACTAAATAAAGTGGAACAAATTATGTGGTTTTGCAACAAGCTGCTGGTAACAAAGAGTCTAAAAATACAATTTAAAATTGGGTTCTTGGTAGGTTGTCTGTTGTGTAGACATAACATTGATTCATTCCTTGAGTTTGGTGCTTTTTTTTATTCTTGAATGATTCATAGGTCAGTGTTAAGTGGCGTAAACAAAAAACCATTCCTCTGAAATAGTGAGGTACAAGGACTGGAAATTAGGAAATGTGCAAAAAAGCAGCCAGTATTCAAACAACCTTTGAAAGACATTCAGAAAGACTGGAGAACTATTACTTACGACTATTTAAAAAATTAGAAGAATGTCTCTTTTCTTGGAAACACAATAAAGAAATATGGCTCAATACTTTTGCAAAGTACTATGAGTTTACTTATAATAGAAGTAACAGTTTCCAGACTGAGATAATTCTCTGGCTGCCTTTCAAGATTTTAATAACTTTCACATCATCTGAAAGGTGGACATGAGAATTGTGTCACTCTGTACCGATGGGTGGGACTAAAAAGAAATAAAATGTCAAAGATAAACACATCAGATTGGACAGTGTAGTAAAAGCAAAATGGCATTTCAGTTCAGATTTTTCTTCTGTTTCTTTCTCCATGCTGCCAGTCGTCTAAACTCTTTACTACTTCTGTACCTTTGACATTTTTATTTTCTCTCTCTGGCACTTCTTTGGCATTTTCTCTGCAGATTTCTTAACGTGGAATTACTATGTTACAATGCCCATGCCCGCTTCCACCTTCACTTTGGCAGTGGGTCACTGGCAACAAGTCACAACAGAAATCCCCCCAGAGCTGGAAAAAGGGGTGAGGGACGGGACAGACTGTGGCAAGACTGCCAAACTTGGGCCTGAGTATGGGCAGTGGACTGAGGCTGAGCGTGTGTCTAGACTTGGAAGTTCTTCAAGTGAAGTAGTAAAGGGCTCTCCTCTCCAGACTGGCAGGTATTTTATTAGTTTTTCCTGTGTTCTTTCCTTCTAGTAGGACCTCTTCTCCAGACTGTTATTAACCTAAGTCTGGCCCTTCCACATTCTATGGTCAAACTTTCCTTACACTTCACCAAAAATGGTGCAGGTGAAGTTAGGGTGATGAATAGTGTGCAGCACTCAATCAGCTTTTTTTTATGACAAATGCATAAAGGCTTTCACCATATTACATTAGGTTCAGTGCCCAGCAGAAATTATTGTTGGATAGAAAAACTGAGGCTTACATAAATTTTATAGACATACAGGATATAAAACGCAGGTTGGAGCATTTCGAAAGGGCTGGTTTCCTCTGTGCAGGGCATGGTCGATCTGGGGTCTCCCTTTTGCCGGCCAGCAGGTTGGCAAGTCTGCCAGTGGTTTCCAGTAATTCTCCTCCTCCCCCTCATGGTTGTCCTCCAGCAGCAGCCCAGCCATAGCCTGCTGCAGGCCCCATGATTCCCCAACTACAAGGAGGGCCTTTATTTTCAGTGAATGGCTTGAAGGAAACTTGGCTGTTGCTTGAAACCCTTGGAACGGTTCTGATGCCGAGGACAGACTTAGTGCTGGATATTGGATTAGAGTGAATGTGATTGCATGTCGGCACTTAGATATTTTTGGGCTCATTGTGGTTTGTGATGTATACTGTCATTTCCATATTTCCACTCCTTTCATTTCGGTGAGACAGTGCACACTGTGCCATGGATGGTTCAGTATTTCAAGGTCTATGTAGTCAAAAAGAAAAAAATGGAAATTTAAAAAATGTTGTTATTAGCCTTTGGTTAAACTTTTCTTTCCTGTTTTCTTCTACAGCAGGGACCAGACTACCTGCGTAGACTCTGCATTCTGTTACTCTTCCCTTGAGGATGAGGGACTCTCTGTAACTGATTATTCAGGCATGGTGGATGACGGCATTTCTTGTTCCCATGGCGACTACCCTTGCCGATTTACTGAGCAGTCGGCTTGGTCCCAGCGGGTGATTCCACACCGTGTATTTAGCCCTGCCTGCCTTCTGCAAAAGGCCCAGGTGGGTTCTGACAAAGAGCCACTGAGAGTTGTGCTAATTAAATTTTGTATGATTAAAGGAGACGGCATGAGTTGACGTTTGTGTCACTGTGTCAGAGGTTTTCAACTACCATCTCTTGGCACCCTGGTAAACATATTAGACTGTATTTCCATGGGGAGCGGTTAAAAAAAATCCTTTTTATTTAAATATGTGAGCTATAATAACATTTCTTTGCTTTTGGTTTGTTTCCCTTTTGCAGATGGGAGTCCTTAAGCTGTTGCCTCAATGTTTGGCTGCAGCCCATGCTGTTCTGGGGGTGCACCCCTTTCCCCGACTTGATGTTCTCATTGTCCCAGCAGGGTTCTCAAGTCTGGGAATGGCCAGGTAATGACATCTATGTTTTTGTTAAGAGGTTGCAAGGAGTAGATTATAAAGAAATGCTGGAACGAGAGAAAAAATATTAGTGAACAGGACTTCAGGTTTAAAATTAATAGAAGTAAACTGTGAGGTGTTTGTTAGTTGTACCGCGAGTTGATGATGAAGAATTTATACTCTGCTAGTCGTTTTCATGTTTGCTTGTGGGTCCTCCAGTTTCCTTTCACGGTCAAAAGATTTGTTTCTTAGTGTAACTGTTAATTCTCAATTTTTAAATGACCATCATTGTTGATTTGAAATAGATAAAGCACTTAAAGTTTATTGTAAAACAAACACTACGTATACTATAAAGGCTTGTGTAAGTGAAAAGCACTTTGACTGGCCAGTGAGTGAAGAAAAGCACTATATAGTACTGTGCTAAAGTCTTGAGCCACTCCTCATTTCTTTATATTTTGGTTACAAGAAGAAGACTGTCTTTTATGTTTTTTAAGAGCAGTTGTTCTCCAGGTTTTCTGAAGGTCTTTTTACAGTTTGTCTTTGGACACTGGCTGCTCTTTCACTCATTTGCAGTCCAGTCCTTGTACCTGAACATTTAAAAAAAAAAAAAAAAGAGGTGGCCTAAAAACTAAATACAACAGTTAAATATCATCTGTCATTGTTTAGGGCTGCATTTGAAAATTGATGGAATTGTGAATGCAGAAAGGTACTGTCCAATTTTGATCCACCATGCAATACCATCTATAAAGCATGTGATTGGGAACTGCTTAATGTTTCAGCAATGATCCCAAACATAATCCTGACATAGCAAAAACACTCAATGAACCACTATCAGTCATGGATTGGCCTCCACAGAGCCCTCATTCAAGGCGCCTGGGGAACTATTCCTGATGACTACTTAAAGAAATGAGAAGAAATCTTGTCTAAGAGTTCAGGTTGCATTAAAGAATAAAGGTGGTCATACCAAATATTGACTTTCAGTCTTGTTAGAACTGAACAATCTCAGCTTTTGAGTTATGTACTATATTTCTATGCTTGTCTGCACATGTTTTAATAAACCGCTTTCACCAGTTTACTCCAATTTCCATCAAAGGTCTTGTATTACAGCTTTTTTAAACTTATAACATTTGATTGGTTGACCACCTAGGAGCAGCAGAAACAACCTGTCAACACAGAAATGTCACACTGCTTCTCTGTAGTTCCTTTTTTACTTTCACAAGTTGCAAAACAAAAGTTATTTGAGTAAAGTTGTTTGCTCACTAATGGTTGGTAGTTCTTTTACAGAAGTTTCTTGATTTCTTGAACAGTTAGCAGAATAATGCCGAAAAGCTGCAGAGGGGAACTGAAAGGTTGGGATTTACACAAGTGGATACTGTAGTCATACAGTATGATCCGCTGTTAATGTAAAAGAATATTATAGCAGTTATTTGGTTTCGGCGGAGGATTTTTTACTGTCATTTAATCTAGGTGTACGCAGACCAATCTATGGACGGCCATGTAAAACCTTGTGAAGAAACATCAAAGATTTCCCACAGCAAAGCGACAATCAAGCACTTGTTTTTTTAAACTTCACCCTGCTGCTTCTGTTTTGGTTTCTACAGGCAAAGTGTTTCAGGGTTGTATGATGAATGGCACACTCCACATTTCGAAACCCCCTCGCTCTTTCTTAATCTTTTCTGTGGAGATCCTCCACATGCAAATTCTTTCTGAATTAAAGACTCCAGCTTTAAACTTTGTTCAATCACTTGTCATCCCTCCTTTGTGCCCCCACATAACTGCTTCCAGCACGGGCCTGCAGGAGTTATGACTCGCATATGCATGGTGCTTAAAAAATGATGTAATTGTGTGGTGTTGTTGTCTTTTTAAGCAGGAAACATTAAAATAGCTAGATTAAAGCAAATAAAAAGACTAACAGAGTTTTAAAGAAGACTTCAGCCTCTTTACTAAGCATCTCCTTAAACCCCTTTTTCCTTACACTCTCCTCCTTATTCGTTGTCCATTAATTTGCCCTTGACTATTATTTACTTTTTCTGTTCCCTCCCTTCCCTCATCCTGTTTCCAAAACTCAGAAACTCACCACCTCTTTTTGCCTCAATTCACTTTTCCATTCCAAACAGCTATTTCCTGAGATTTTTTTCCAAAATTGTTATTCCAATTCTTTTTAACATAATTTAACCTTGGTGCTTTCCCCCCCTTGTTTCTTTTTTTCTTTCTTCCTTTGTTTTTCCTCCTGTACTCACAAGGCCGAGCCTGTGTGACTGAAAGGACCATACTAGGGATATCCCCTCTAACTGACAGCATCATCAGTCAATAGGCTGCTCTGTTGCATCTTTGTTTTTTTCCAGGATGTTTCAGGTGGTCCTTAGCCTCTCCAACGTACACTAGACCTGTGTGTATTTATGTTTTTATGCAGGTTTAGTAGTGGAGGTCTGGAGGCTGATGGGTGGTCACGAAGCCACAGGATGACAGATTTATTGTTTTGGACGCTATAGATAATAACCCTTCATGTATTTATTTCCTCTTCACCCTCAGCTTGTCTCTGTCCTTAGATCTGTTCCCCGTGCTCCATTTCCATATTTATTCTCCTTTTATTAGCTTAGTCTCCCCCCCCCCCTTTTTTTTTTGTAATCCTTGTGTTCTGAAAATCAGATGTGTCCTGCTTCTGTCACGTCTTTACCCTTCACTGCTTCTCTTTTCATCCCCCGACTTTCTGTTACTCTCTTTGCTCTCATAATATTGCTCGATCTTCAAGGCTACTGTGTTTGTCGTCCTTGTCTTTCCTCTCCACTTGTGTGGTTGATCACATTTCGTGCCCTTGGGCATTCCCCAGAAGTCATGGTTTCATATTTTCTCTACATTCTTTAGGCTGCGTATGACATCTTTATAGATACAGCTGATTGCATCTAGTAGCCTTATAAGTTAAGCAAAACTTGGATATTAAAGTAAATTCAAGGTGATGAATGTTTGGGCCTTTAAAAAAACTATTCTAATTAAGTAAGCTGATCAGGGTGGCCGGTAAGCATCCTAGTGTCTGCGGTTTACAACCACAGTCTCTCTTTCTCTCTCCATCTGCTTTTATCCTCCCCTCTTTTACACTGCTATAGAAAAAGTGCCCCAGACAGGATATGAGCTCATACCTGGTTATGTAGTCTGCGTGATTTGCTGACGTTGTAGCAAAGTGTGGTCTTAATCAGAGCTATTTTAAGCAACAAAGAGGGACAAACGGGCAACAGAACAGACCTCATTCTCGACTTTGCATTTTTTTAGTCTCTTTTTATCCAAAAACCCAGCGCTCTTTCATCCATGGAAAACATTCTTGCCCCATCTTGTGAAAATGTGTCTCCCTGCTGTATTTATTTTGAATGGACGTCAAGTGCTGACACCGAGGCTGTTCTGCCGTGGTTGTTGTTTGACGGATGTTTTCTTTTCCTTATGAGGATGGCTCCCAGGCACTTATCCCCTTTTCTCTGGCTGCTTAGGCTCCAGTTAGCTGCAAATGACAGAAGAGATTTAGGGCCTTCATTAAGCTTCAGACAGCACCTGCACTGACTCCCTATAAAACTCTGCATGGTTCTCAACCCAGTGTCAGACAACTGCATCCTCCCTTCAATGTTGGTGGTTCAGTCGTGGATGCCTCAACACATAACCGCAGGGTTGTGCTATAGAAAGGCTGGGAGGTCAACCAAAATGGAAGCGCAGATTGAGATGGAGATGAGAGAGACATGAAGAGGGTAAAGGCGGGGTTCACAACAGGCCAGCAGACCCCCAGGATGTGGGAGAGGATGTGTGGATTATTCCCAGCAACAAAAGCCATTAGCCCCTGGAAAGACTTCAGAGACTGGTGCTATTTAATCTAGAGATTGGGAGGTATGAGGGCCCCATTTGTTGGGATCAAGCCAAGCGCAGTTTTTGTGCAGTGCCCCAGTGGAAACAGCAGGAGCGGAGGGGCTATGGACCAGGGAGCTGTGGCAAGAAGGCATAAAGCTGTTGTAGTGTGATACTGAGAAGAGAGGGGAGAGGCGAAGCAGGGGAGGAATCACAGTGGCGTGAAGTTTTTATACTGAGATACGAAAGGGAGGGCAGGAAACTGAAGATTAAGAAGTCAAGTAAGGGCATGTCTGGACTCAAAGGCTGTACCACGTATGCTGTGTACCCACGAGGCTCTATGATTCACACACACAAAGCACTAGACTTGTGCAAATGTAGCTTTAAAGATATGAAGCCAGCAGCTCAAAGTATTTCCATAAGATTTTTTTTGTTTGTATTTTGTCCAACAATTTGGGTTCAAAAGCGTTGCAGGAGTCTTGAGTTATGAACGGCCTGCTACCAGCATCCTGTACAGTACATACAAAACAGGATTATCTCTTGCCTATTTGTATGTATTCCTGTTGTCTTCATGGCTGTTTCTTCATCAAACCAAGCTTTGACATACATTGTAGAGACACCGATGTGTTACCTCTCCCCATGTTATTAGTAAAACCTTTAAGGCACTGAAGAGCCGATAAGGGAGAGGAAGACAAATACATGGTTAACCATTAATAGAGGAGTGTGGAGATGGATGAAGAGGTGTCTGGGTTACAGTCAGTGAGCACATTAGGGGAATCCCTTAAAGTTAATTCGGCATCCAGTCAGGATAAAAAGTTCATTGTTCTGAGTGATTGAAGGACATGAGAATGGTGTAAACTAATGCCCTGAATATGATTGGAGTGGTCATATTTAGCCTTGCACTCTTTATTGAAAACTCTGTATATATATATGTGTGTGTGTGTGTGTGCGTGCGGGCATTTGTACAATGTTTTTATTTTTACCTTTCTTAGGTCATACTGTTTTTTTTTCTCTTTGTTTTACAATTTGAATCTGTAATCTCTTCATAGCATCACAGTCACGTCATTTCTGACTGGGAGTGACAGGAAGGGCACGACATTTCCTCTCACTCTTTGAAGCTGACGTCTGTGTATCCCAGAGTGCTGGCTTGACTTGCAGGCCTAATCTAAGATCAGCGTGCCCAAAAGAAGACATGTCTGACATCCCTTGGAGAGCTTCCGCACAAGCGTTGAAATGCGCCTTTTCACTAGTGTGGGTGATGTGGGTTTTGTTTTGCTTTAGTGTAGACAGGCAAATTCCTGTTCTCGTGTGTGTGAGTGTATGAATGTGTGCATTGTTCAAATAATGGAACAAGGATGTGTAGTTACTGTACTGGCATGACGTCAGAGGAGACCTACACAGATGATGTGTAGGTTTGGACATTAAATGAGCCAGATCAATGTGCAGTACTTTGTTGCTGCTGTTGGAGTATTTTTATTTATTTATTTATTTATTTTATGACAGGGAAAGCATGCCCTACATTCTCATATGAATGGCAAAAACTCCAGCTTTATGTATAACTTAATCTTTAATATATCTTACTTATTCTCGTTATTTAAACCATATATTTAGTTACAAAATAGCAAAAAGACTAAAAAAATGAAATGTTGAAAATGAGACCACTAATTGTATTGTGAAAAATATATTTTTATTTTTATTTGTATTGAATTTCAATTTGATGACAGCAATGTCTTGACAGGAGACTGACATATGTGCATCAATCGCAAAACATGTGAAACATCTCAAGACTAGAGGAAATGGTCATCGAAGACTAGACCTGTTGAAGGGGAGGATGAATGAACTTGTGATCTCGTTGCCTCTAAAATGGTTGCTTTGAAGAAAGGGATCGGGTCTGTGACTACTTGCAGGCAGTTGCCATCTTGAAAACGACTTTTGTGAGTGAAATGCATTAAGTCATGACTGACTTGTGGAGGCAGTCTTCCACCATCCTACTGTCAGTTTGCAAATACAGTTTGTAGCTGTCTAAAAAATCTACATGCAGAAATTAACTGACAGAAATAAAGCCATAAATATATACATTTGAATTAGAAACTTCTCCACAAATAGTGCCATAGCTGCTGCAGGAAGCTTATTAAATGCAGAAGGACATAGGCGTTTAGCAACTTTGCTTTTGTATATGAATATAACCAGAATAAAACCAGCTGTAGGGCAATAGGGTACTCAGATAGTTGAGTGCCATGTTGCAAAGAGATGTGCCGCTGATTTGTTGCACTCATCGGCACAGGCTGACTCCGATTGATTACGATGTGTTAGCAATATGTCTGCATTTATATATTAGACAACAACTATTTGCAAACCTTTACCAATCTGTCATTGAGTGATTGAAGTCAGTCTGAGTCAGACCACGATTGTTTGGAGACAAGTTTTCTCCTAAAAGTTGGCCTGTGGGGTTGCTCTTTGATCGAAAAGTGGTCACCCAATATTTGAGAGTGTTGCACAGTCGGCCTCTCTGTGATGTGATGGAGAGAAAGAGATTATTCAGCAACGGTGTAAATAGAAAGATTGTGGAGTTCATGCAGTATAGAGTATATAAATTTAAGGATCATGCTTCTCAGCCAAATTGAAGTTTGAGAAGTTTGTCATCATCGGTGCAGAAAGATTGAAGTAATCCAGAGAAATCTCTGTGTGCAGTGAATCAGACTGAGAAGTCTCAATCTCAGGATAGTCCCCATCAAAAGCAAAACACGATACACAATTGCAAGCTAAAATTCATGCAAAAATAAAAACAGATATAACAAGATCTCACAATGTTGTCATCCTCGCTGCAAGCTGGTTCATTTAAAAACAGAAGGAAGATGTAAAATCGTCCTGCGGTCTTACAAATCTAAATTTGTTTTTTTTGATATTGCTGATGGATAAATACTGTTTGTTGAGGAGAGGGATTGTCTGGCTAGTTATCAGAGTGCACTTCAAGAGCTGTGATTCATGACGGCATGGGGTGTATGAGTTCATGTGGCATGAGTTGAATGAATTTGCACATCTGTCATTGAGTAACATATTGTGTGATTATATTTAGATGATGTCCTTTCCATGGAAAGCCTTGTTTATTTAAGCAAGAAAATACCAAATGACAGCAGCATGGCTGTAGTAAACAGGTCTGGCAATTAAGCTGACCCGCCTGCAGTACAGACCTGCCTCCTACTGAGAACATTCGGTGCATTATGAAATAAAAAATCCTGCAAAGGAAATTTCAGCCTGAGATCCAGGAACATGTGAGTCCGGGAGAACATTTAGTTTTCAAAACTTCCATTTAAGCGTATATTTTGTTAACATTTTACACAAAGTCCCATCTTTTTTAATCAACAGAGTTGTATTTTACACTGCTCCCTCCTCGTAGAGATGGGCTGCCTTAAGAAACGGGGGGAAAATGTTCAAGTAGTTAAACTGCTTGTTCCACTTGCAGTACAGCCAAACTAGGCAGCCATATAACTGTCACAGCCACAGCTGAAAATTATGACTGGTGTATACCTCTTGACCTCTTAGGCAGTAGAGGATTTTCAGCCTGACTTCAGTTGATTGCATTGTTTGTTTATGGCCTAGCAGGAAGTTACATTGGCGATTGGTCCCCGTTGTGAGAAAGTAGGGAGCTGTAGTGCCGGGGGGAGTTGGTACCCTCTGGAATATTCCTCCCCCACTGCTCTGGAATTCTTTAGTGTGCCACCTGTGCTGTTTTTTATGTTTTATAGGACCAGTGTGGGGTTTTTTGTTTTTTGTTTACACATTTTAACCCAGTAGAAGTCATGTTCTTCACATTAGTACTGACCATCTCCAGAGATGTTTAGTGTGCTGTAAAAAAAAAATAGTGTATAGAGTTTGTTTGATTCCAAAAAAGCCATCTTTAATAGGATGCCAAATCCTGGTAGAAGTCTTGGTAAATGGATCACTGATCACTCAAAGTGCTCTCATTATAAGCCACATTCACCCATTTTCCACACATTTAAGCAGCACTTTATTCTGTGCTTTTACACACTGATGGATGCATGATAGACAATTCAGGTTTAAGCAGAGTAGACTGGCTAGAGCTGGTGCCCTGGACTGAACTTCTCAGTTGACGATCACTGTTTTTATTACTGTTTATTGTTGTTTTTTGAGCCTCTTTTTGATTAGGATGACTAGTAAATCTAAAATCTTAACCATGAATGAATTATTAGCGGTAAATTTCTCCAGCTTTATTTTCATGAAATGGTTGTTTGGAACAAAAGAAATGATTTCAGCAATGTGACCAGGACTAATGGGATGAATCTCACAAAACTAACAGCTTTGGAAAAACAAAGCTGATCATTAAGGAAAGATCATTAACTTTGAGGAAAGGCATGCTGCTCGTTACCATCTTACATGATAAACAAATGAAATGCAACAGCAGAGCACAAAATGCAAATGAAAAAGTTAAGATGTTAATCTTATTCTGTCCTAGTTTCCAGTATCTGCCTCAGTCTTTTGCCTCATTGCCAATGATTTCCTACACTTTTGCACCCTTGCTAAATTGCACCTCCTGCCATCTTGTTAAGCTGTGCCATTCCCCCTTCTCTCTCTCTCTTCCTCCTCTCACTGTTTGTTCCCCAGTCTTCCCACTGCTTGTCCTTCCCTCTTCCTTCTGATATCTCAGAGGATTTCTTGCCTTTCTGCTCTCCTCTCCAGTTTGATCTGCAGAGTAACTCTAGAAGTGTGTGATACAGACCTGCTCTTTCAGGAGACAACTAGGGGTTCAGGGTTGGGAGGGAAAAATGTGGGGGTTGGATTTTCTGGCACAGAAGACAGCTGTTAATCAAATAGTCAAGGATGAGGTGTTTCTTTCTTCCCACCTTGAGTGGATCTCCCTTTCGTCAATGGGCCTCACAAAAGAGCCAAGGGAGTCGGAGGAAAAAGCCAGCTCTGCATGCCTGCACCTGGACAGAAGGAGAGGGAGTGTTTTACGCATGCTTTTAAAGTGATTGCAAGTAGTTAAGACTTTTAGTTTCCCTTGCTGGTCTACTTACTTCTTGCTGAAAACACAGGCAGTTTCAAAGGTGACAGCCTGTTCTATCTGTCTCCCTTTGGCTCTTTGTTTCTTTTTCTTGGTCAGAACTTCCTCTTAATGCTGATAGCAGTGTACAGCTTAGCAAGTGTCTTGTTATTGCAAGAATATTACTTTCTAGTTATCTCGAGCCTCTCAGCTTCCCTTCCGTCCCTGTATATGAGTTTATCTGTGCTGCTACAGTATCTAATCACAACTGAAGCATCCACCTTTTTAACTCTTTTTCTGCTTGAGAGGAGAGCGCCCCACATTATGTTGTGAACATGCAGGTGTTTTTTTTCTGCAGGAGTGAACCTGAAACAATTTATTTGCAGTACTTTTACATTATGACCTAAATGTCCTGCTCCTTCTCGGGCAATATTTGTGCTTTTATGTTCATCATAGAATGATCGATGATCGACGGTGTGTTTCTTTAGACTGTCCTCAGATGAGAACCTGCTGGCAACAGCTGGCATATAGTACTACATTTAACAGTAACACAGACACACTGTGCCATAACTCTGGATTAGAGGCTTTAGCAAGACAGGCCTGTCACGGCATACCCATTCTGTTAACGAATGGATGAGTCCAGTGGACCCATTCCCTTGAGTGATGGATGGGTCCATTGTATGGCATAGGGGACAATCGAGCTGATCTTGGTGTGCGTCCTCAGGCGTGTGTGATAGTGGAACCCAGAGGCTGGGGGTAATTTCATTCTGGGCAAAGCCAGACAGTTTAATGTCCGTGGGTCCTCTGTGCTGAACTGACCAAAATGAGACATTTGAATCAAAGTGCTGTGAAATATCCCTGGTAATGCTTCTCATGTGTCGCTTTGCTTTTAGCCTCAGGGACTGGCTGCACTCTCAGTTGATCTGTTAGTTGTCGTTGTCATGCTAGCAGCATGAAGCTGTGTACAGCGGTGTGTAAGTCTCTCTGGTCAGTCCACCATTTTGATCAAGACTTGTCAATTATATGTTTTTGGAAATTCAGAACATGCTTTCTTGCTTTGTTGATCCTTGAGCAAGTTAAAATTTCACCCATGAGAATATTTCAATAAGAATTACTGGAGGTTGGATTTTCTTATGAACAGTAAGGGTTTACTACAGGGGTTGCCTACAAATCAAGATGATGCCCTTTTTCTTCTTCACTGTTTTATTTTCAAGTATCTTTTAGTGAAATATTTCATATTTACTAAATTTTAGTAAATTCTAAATTGGCATGGCTGCAGCTCTTCCTATTAACACAACAAATCCTAATTTGAGCTACATACATCTGAAAGTTTTTTTTAATGTTTTTGTCTGTAGTTTGATTTATGCACAAGTTCTCCATAATCTAAGCGATTTAAAGAATAGTTTTTTTAAAAGGTAGTTTTCGTCTTATTGTCATTAAATCCCTTGAAAACATCTGAATCAAGAATAGGGTGAGGTTGGTGGGATTAAAACTGATGCATCATATAACCCTGTGACATAATCCCCTTTTCAAAGTAATGGCTAAGCCACTCGTGGCTTTACATTTTCATAGGAAATGAAAAATAAATAGTTTTTTTATTTTAGAGTTTTTCTAACAAACAGTTCTAATCCTAATAATTCTACCTTGAAAGAGAATATTTGGTGTGACCACCTTTATTTCACAGCACTGCCTGAACTCTTTTAGACGGGTTTTCTTCCAATTTTTTAAAGTAGTCTTCAGGAAAAGTTCTCCAGTCTTGAAGAACATTTTAGGCTTTTCTTTGGATGTTCTCTGCCTTTTTTCCCCCTTTTCTCTCATGAATGTTGAAATCCAGGCTCTGGGAATTCCAGTTCCATTCCATGATTGATAGTACTCCATTGTGTGGTATTTCTATCCAGGTGTGCTTTTACTATATTCGCACTGTGTTTGGGATCATTGTCATGCTGAAAAATGATGCTGTTACCAATCAGATGTTTTACAGATGGTATTGAATGGTGGATCAAACTCTGATGTTACTTTTCTGTGTTGACAAGATCTCAAACACCACTGGCTGAAATGTAGCTCCAAACCATAACAGAGCCTTCACCGTGTTTTATAGATGGCTATAAACAGTCACTGTTGTACATATCTTCTGATCTCCTCTGTATATGTTGATGGTCATTTGGTCAAATTTGTACTCATCTCTTCATTAGACCTGTTTCCACTCACTTTCAGTTCAGTGACGCTTCACTGAACAGTAGATGGAGCAGTTTAATGTCCAAATATGTCTCTCAAATATGTCCTAGTAAGGGCATTACTTTCAGAGGAAACACTTTTTAAGGAACCAGTGCAAAGCATACTGAGATATGCCAAATTTGTGGGTCTTCAGAAATCATCTTGTTGGTGCAGAAATACTATTTTATGTATGTATGGCATTTTTACTAGATTTAACTAAAGAAATTGGAACTAAAATTGTTTTTTAAGACTGCTAGTAACAAAGTGCCTAAAGATACAGTTTATGTTATGTGGAAATACCACACTGGTTCATTGCTTGAAATAGGTGCCTTGTTTATGCTTGAATGAGTCATAGGTCAGTGTTAAGTGGCTTAACAAACAACAAAAGTCATTCATTTGAAAGTGGTGAAGGACTGGACTGAAAAAAAACAAACCAAAAAAAAAAAAAACAACAACTTTGAAAGAAATTCAGAAAGAGCACTATAAATTACAGGAAAGTTTGGTGCCTTGGAAGCAAAAATAATATAAAGAAATGAGGGCTGGCTTGAGACTTTTGCACAGTTCTGTACATGCTGTATCATCACACTTTTTAAATGGTTTAGGTCTTCAGTAAGAACCACTGCCCCTTTGTCTTTATTTTCAGCTTCATATATGTCGCCTTGGGATATGCATGTCAAAGTTAACAAGAAATATAACCCTGTATCCTGACCCTAACCCTCGCAAAAGGCTGTGGCCATTCTTTGACATCGTAAAGATCCAAGAGTGAAAAAAAGCACTGTTACAAAGTGAGCATTTAGCATAGTCTGAAGCCTGAGCCTTTTGCTAATACTCATTGTCTGAAAACATGTTGAAAACACCAGAATCAAATACAAGTTAAGGTAAATCGTCCACTTTAAGTCTGAGATGGGCTGGGAAGGTGTAAGGAGGCAGACCGATCATTGATTGATTTGGCCTCTTTATCACCAACTTTATTGTTCAACCATTCTGCTTTGGATTCAATTTATTTGGGCCACTTTTGTCCTTAGTGTTAAGATCACAAGGTAACAACTATTAATAGTACAGTGTAGTGATTATATTTTCTTTTGTTAGTATATATGTGAAACATAAAACATGTTTCATCTACGCTATAGCCCTCAGTTGCAGTGTTTTGTCTCAAGGGTACGCAGCCTGGTCAGGTGGCAACCCAAACCCTCTGCAGAAAAAAACAGCTCTGCTCATTGGCTAATTTCACTTCAGTCTCGCCCTAATCCATCTTTCCATTCTGTCAAACACTTCTTATATAGCCTCGGAGCACTGAGTGGTCTCACTTTCCATCTCCTCACTGTCTCATACTCTTACGTTACATAAGATAGAAAAAAAAGCAGTCTATTTATTACCCTGCAGGCAAGAAAATGTCTCAAATTATAATTCTGTGAAATAGATTTGTCCTGTCTTTTTCATTAAGGCGGAAGTGGAAGCTAAAAGAGGATTCTGAGTGCTGTGTGTGAAGAGCGATGGGGTTTGGATGCAAGTAGCTACAGTCATAGAGGAATGTGGGTTATGTCTTGTAGGTAAATGTTACGTCAGGCTGACTGACTGATTGGTCTGTAGTTGCATATAGCTGATTGGTCTTTAGTGCTCATCAACACATTGTGCATGTCCCTTTTAAATTTATAGAATTGAAGAACAAGCGGATTATTCCTACCTTTGCATTAGCCACATTAGCAAATTTCTCATGTGTCTAATTTTCCATTAGTTTTGAGTGTATGCCCACAGATTAGTGTTATGTCAAAATTGGTTGAGCGACAGCCGGAGAGTTTGGAAACTTTGACAACAATTTTAAATCAATAAACAGGGACAGAGTATCACTTGGTATAGGAGATACAAATTTTGAGGGCTGGACACGTGCATATCTTGGAAACAATCTTGTCCTTACTGGGAAAGGGACTTGTGTTGTTGTGCAGTTGGTAGCAATTGAAAGTGAATTTCACTCCAATGTTATGTGATATAGTGAATAATTTAACAAGTAAAATGTGGCATATTACTCTTTCTGTATAGCAACTTCTGCAGAAGTGTCTCAGATTTGGGTTCAAACATGTGTGAAAGAAGTCCAAGATTTGTTGCCAGCCAATAACTCTCAAGGAGCGATACTGAGACTCATAGAAAAGGGGTTCGAATTAATTAGGTACCAGTGTTATTTTACTTATATTTCAGTAGTTCAGCCCACCAGTCAGAGCAGGCTAAGCTTTATGGTAGCAGAACCTAAACTAGACAGGTGCTAAAGTGGAGTGTTTCAAACATATGGCTTATTTAGATTTCTGCAGCGAATCTTTGAGGAGCCTATGATGTAATCTGTGTAAGTGGCAGATGCTGTTACTGGCATTCATGCTTTTGTGTGGTGTTTTATGTGTTAATTACATTGTGGTCATGTCCCGGTGTTTTATATCCAGTGCAAGCCATGATAGAAACATATTAAATGCTGGTACTTTTTTCCTCCTGGGTCCCCACTCTTTGTTGTGGTCAGTTTTGGGTTCTTTCTTTTCAATTTTTAAAAGCAAATATACAGTTGTGGTCAGAAGTTTACACACACTCATCATGGGTTTGATTCTCATGGTAATTTGGGGCTTTTAATGATTTCTTTGAACTGATCTTTTTCCACTGTTGAATGATTGTACAGCATGCATCTTTAATAAGTTTAAAAAAGAGAGAATTTGCATTACAAGTTTGAATATATTTAGGATTTTCTCTAAGCCACACAGGGTCAAAAGTATACATCACTTTCAGTACTTACTTTTATTAAGAACATTTTAGTAATTTTATTATTTATATTACCAACTAATAGTTGGTAAATGCTTGTGATAGCCATCAGCAATAATTCTGGCTATTTAACCTGGCAGAATTGGTAGAGTTCATTTATATTGGTTGCTTTTGCGGCACGGACACAGTTTTTAAGTATAGTACAGATTTTCAGTAGAGTTAGGGTTAAGGCTTTTGGAAGACGATTTCAGAAGGTTCATATTAGACTGTTTCATCCCAAACCTGTTTTGATGTGTGTTTGGAATCATTGTATCTGAGTTTTAACCATCTAGCTGTTGATTTGATGTGAAGTTAAATACTCTGGAGGTAGTCACCTTTACTCCTCCCAATATACCTCTTGTCATTGTGGCAAAATAACTCAGTCTTTGTCTAATTGGACCATCAACTTCTCACCAGGATCCATTTGGCCAGTTAATGTGGGCAGCTGCAAATTGCAGTCGAGCTTGAAGGTGCTTAGCAGGTGCTTCTTTCTTGGTTGATCCATGGGAATATAAAACTCGCATCATTGTGGAACGTGATGGCGGTGTCCCTGAAGTTCTTGAAGAGAACCTGTTCCTAGTAATTCAGTTCCTTGCAATTGTTAGTCTGCCTGCTTATTGGTTCTTGCACTTGCGCTACAGTTGATTTCAGTTTGTGTGTCCGAGGAGGAACATAGTCTGCAGTGTGGATATGGACTTTACTTTTATTTGACTTTTATTACTTTTTATTTACTTTTTTTTACTTTTAGTCCACAAAAGGATGAGAATGCAATGGTGAAAGCATTAAAGCTGAGTGAATGCCAACCCCAGCACAGCAGCCAGACCCTGAACTTCAACAAGTAACAAACCAATGAACAGTCAGGCTGCAGCCTCAATTTGTACATGTTCATGTTTCTAAAGCAGAATCACTGTGACGATTGCTTTAAAGTCTCTTTGTGCTGGTTTTCATCTTTACTTTGTGATGTCAGCTTTGTGTGTCCTATATGTGTGTCCTTATTAGGATAGGGATTTGTGTTGGTGTGTAGAACTGTAGCCTGTAGTTTTTTTTTGTTAAATGGTGCATATCAGGTCTTTTTACAGCGTAACATGAAAGTAATGTAACGAGTAAACAAATTACTTGCTCTTGGGAGTAATTAAGGTACTGCATTACTTTTAAGTGTTGTGTGTAATATGTGTAGTAATTTTAGAGAAATAATTCCAAAACTGATTGCAACAAAGCGAGGAAATACATTCAACATGCACAAACATTTGACCACACTGTATACAGTCAATTTGCAAAAATGTATTGTCTTTGATGTGCTGCCTAGAGATGATGGTGACTCTCAAAGGGGAACCAATGAGAACCCAGTGAGATACGGAATCGAATCGATACGCGATATCAGTAATGGAATTGGAATTGCTAAATTCATATCAATTCCCATCCCTAAGTATAAGAAATGTTAATTTGAAGCAATCAAAATAAAATTTTAAGTTGTGAGCATTACATAGGTTGTTTAAATTTATCATATTAAATAAATTACATTAGAAGACACAAATCCCTTGGGCTTGCCTTAGGAAGGTGTAGAAAATCTGTCAAATCAAACATGTAGAGCTACCCACCATAGTTCAATTCAACTCAATTTTATTTATATAGCGCCAAATCACAACAGCAGTCGCCTCAAGGCACTTAATTAATGACTGCTTGTGAATAAGACAGCAGCTGAAAGTAGCTTTTCGAACTGCATTGCATTAAGATAGTGTTGGACTGCAAAAGTTTGGTATTTTGTAAATTGTGATATTTGGATATGATTAGATACCACATGTTGCCTCTACAGGTGATCTCTAGGAAGTATCCAATTATCCCTTTAGTGACATTCATGTTAATTTTTGCTGTTTGGGTTAATGTATTTTGGTTGCTTGGAACAATAACCCACAAACCCAATAGGTATCCATAGTGTTTTTAATATCCGCTCAGAAACACACTCTTAAGAACATTCCTCTGGGATGACATCATTTTTGAGGCTCTGAACTAAACAAAGAACAAGCTGCACTGTGGATTGTTTTTACTGTAAAGGGAGGATGGATCAGACATCTGCTCTCCCTTTCCAGCTGTTACGCAGTGAAAGGAGATTTTCTGAAAGTATGTGGGTGAGTGTTGATGTGGTCTACATTTGGGCTTCTTGCTTGTTTATGTGTGTGCTCTGTTATGCCCACAGGTTGTATTACTTTATTGCATCTACAAGCAGATTTCTATTTGTCGATTTCATTAGGTGACTCTCTGGCATGGCATCCAAGACTGAGCTTTTAAGTATAAGCACTTGACAACAACTAGAGTCTAACCTTGAAACGTGTCACTCATTCCTCGTGCGCCGGCACTACAAAGCCTAATTTTCCCCTAACTTGAGGCACAGAGTCGCCTCCTTGTTCCTGATGACCTCTGATATCTTTTTCTGCTATTTATTTTCAGAGTCTGATGCGATGATGTGTTTGTGGGTGGGGCAGCTCTCTGGGGGCCCCAGCCTGGCCCTTGTTCATGTGATCAGGCCCTACATGGAGTGGCATTTGGCCTGGCCCTGTGGGGCCCCGTCTGGGAGCAGTGAGCTGATCTGCAGCCAGCCTAGAATGCCAGACATTTGAAGTCAGACTTGTTAAAAAAGAACAGAGGGTGGTAGGAGTTTCGTCAAATATGCCCCTGTGTCTGAAATAACCCACAAACTGTCCGAGACGAAGGGAAAAGAGACAAAGCTTATTCCCATAAACTAACATTAGGAAGCACAGCCCTGCAACCTTTGCTTGGACAAGCTGTAATTTGTCTTATATGTGTGTTTTTCACAGGTCTCACAGGTTTGATAGCTTGTCTTAGTGTTTGTTTCAATATGTGCACAAAGTGTGAAACACTGTAACAGACATCTGCTCTCTCAATCTCTGTGCTACGGAGATTGAGCAGCTTAATAGTTATCATGGAGGTGATACTGTGACAAACAACAGGATTTCAATAAATATCTATCAGATAATTTTTTTCATTTAACCTTCTTTCCCCCCCCCCCTGTTTTCACAAATTCTTTTCAGTCTCTGTGTCTACAGTCTTTCATTCACACATGCAGGATCAACACTCTGTTCTCATCATCTTTTTTCCACATCGTTGTGTCTCATGGGGCTGTTTTACTGGTGTCCCAGCTATGGGCTGAGCTGGACTGGGGTTGTCAATTATAGAACTATGATAGGGCCCTTGCTGCATTATGCATGGAAGTGTCCCGCTGGGGTAAAAAACGGCCTACAGCCAGGAACAGGGGATGGAGAAATGAAGGGATGAATAATGGATGGAGAGATGGAGTAGCAAAACACTATTGCAATCTGTGTCTCACCAAATTGAAGACTTGCCCTGGCTCACACCTCTGAAACTCAGGGCCAAGTAACCCTGGGTGACTCAGAGTCACAAGGTTGTCATGTGAGAAAGCACAGGGTGGCTTTAACCAGCCTTGAATTTTGTGTCAAGGACCCAGTAGGGTACTGCCATCAGAAAGGTCAGCAAAGGTCA
Source organism: Neolamprologus brichardi (assembly GCF_056152115.1). NCBI lineage: Eukaryota > Metazoa > Chordata > Actinopteri > Cichliformes > Cichlidae > Neolamprologus > Neolamprologus brichardi. Next base: position 24,639,631 of record NC_142115.1, read on the forward strand.
TGTCTGTTATTTTTTGTGCAGATAGCCTCACATCATGATCATATTTGTTTAACAACCTCTGGAAATTAATTAATTACATCGTTTGGAAGCCCTTGCGTATTGTCTCTGAGTCGTATAATTATCAGCAAAGAAAAGTTATATTTCAAATCTAATTAAATGTCAGAAAGTATAACTCCATGCCTTTAATGCATTGTTCAGAAGAACATGATTAAAAAGGGAAGACCAGTGAGTAGAGTTAAGTTATTACACCCAAAGGGCAGCTAGCAGTCGATTAAAAAACAAATGAAGATCACTGACATCAAAAGCAGACACAAAACGGGGGGGGGGCAACAAGTATGAATTAATTTACATAAAGATATCCAAGGCCCAATCAAACCTTCCATCATCAAACATTAACCCATTAATGTTCACAGAGGACATTTTATATTTTCACACCACTTTTTTCAGTTATTAGACTCAAAGTCTTTTGTGTTTTATCATTTTAGGTGAAAATGATAGTGGAAGTGGAAATGACACAAGATGAGAAATGCAGGTATAGATGTAGTCCAGGTAAACTAATTTCCTCTTCCTTCCTTTTATGTGCTTCAGACACTACACGAACACACACACACACGAAAACACATCCGCACGGAGAAAATACAGCCCAAAGCCAGCTGCTTGTTTACCCACATTTTTAGTCCTTGAAATGCTGGTGCAGATGTATTTTTATTCACGTATCTGGTTTGTTGCAGTTGGCCACTGTAAATCTTACAGGGAGGCACAGGAGAAGAGGTGCCTCAAGTGACATATGGCTAAATCTGAGAAAGATTCATTATTCATGAGGTGATTGATTTAGTACATTCAACTGACACTGAGAGGCCGCGTTATGCGTAAAGGAAATGAATGCTAACGTTCCAAAATGTAAGATGTCACATGCAGCCAAGTAGCTAAGCCCTTTATTTAGAAGTCCCAATCTGTTTTATTTGGCATATCCAGGTTGTACCCAAGTTAATTTTAGAAAGCCTGAACAGGAAAAAAAACAGCATTAAGTGGATTTTTTTTGAAAATTGGATTAAAATCGAATTTAGAGGTCGGTTTGAAATGTGACTACAAATGTGTTTCTTCAAATATGTCTAAGTGGTGATGTACTATATATGTTTCTTCTCTTTTTCTTTCTTTTTCAAACTTTTTTTGAATTGTCGATAATAAAAGAAACATAAAAAACACTTAACACAGCAATAGAGAGCATATATCAGGTAGAGTTAGTTTAGAACAAATTTGCATACAACAAAAAGAAAGTTTTCATAGGACACTATGCACTCATGTGAAAAACTAACCCTACTATCATCATTGGAGAGGTAGGAGCAGGGAGGTGTTGGTAATCTTAATTGATCATCAACAAGTGTAAGCACCTCTATAAAAGCAGACATTTTGGCAGTTTGCTGGTCTGGAGCATTCAGGTGTCTGTTAACACAGTGTCACAATCTTCCCAGGAGTGGACAACCCTGCAAATTAATCACAAAGTCAGGCTGTGCAATACTGACATAGTAAATAAGCCAAGAGCTACTCTCAAAGCTCAGACTCTACAGTCCTCCTCAGTTAGCATGTTAAATGTTAAAGTTATGACATACAATTACGCCTTGTATGAAAGGGTTGCCAGGTTAAAACCTCTCAAAAAAGAATATGGAAGCATGACATGGATTTGCAAAGATGCATCTGAACAAACCTTATGACTGAAGTAATGTTCTTTGGACAGAGCAGGTCAACATGGACATGTGTGGCCATGTTACCAAACATAACAACACAAACATCTCATGCCAGCTATCTAACACTGTTATGGAGGGGTGACATTTTGGATTTGTTTTGAAAAATTGAAAAATAATAAAAGGAACACGTAGAAAACATGTGAGGAAAAAGATCACACTGGATATCTATACTGACATGGACTGGATAGTGTGTTAGGAACAATAGGATGCCATATTGTTTGATGAGAATAGAAATGATCAACCTACACAGGGTTGAATTCAAAGACATCTGGAAAATCAAAGTGAATGAGACAACGCATGGTGTCCTGGGGGTTGCCCTCCCTTATCTACACCTGGGCATCACTGAGCTCCATAATGTCCCAGTGGTGTTCTATTGGATTTAGGTCAGACAAGTGTTAGGGGCCAGCTAATGGTACCAATTCCTTCATCCTCCAGGATCTGCCTGCATACTCTCGCCACATGAGGTCGGTTGTTGTTGTGTTGTTGTCCTGATACCTAGCCTGGGGAGGTTTGTGGGTCCCTGCATGGATATGGGTTCCCAGAACACCACTGACCAAAATTGATCATGATGAAAGATGTTAAAGGCAGCATAATGTTCTCCACGACTTCTTCAGACACTTTCACATTTGCAACATGTGCTAAAGGTGAACCTGCTCTCATCTGTGAAACGCACCAATTGGGCTCCCTGGTACTTGGCAGTGAGCGCAAGGCCCACTAAAGCATGCCGCGCCCTCAGGCCACACTCATGAAGTTGGTTTCTGATTGTTTGGTCAGAGATATTCATACCAGTGGTCTGCTGAAGGCTGTTTTGTAGGACTCCTCGCACAGAAGGTTAAGTGTGTCTCATAGGAGAGGTGGAGAATAAACTTAACCTGGGTGTCTGTTGTCTTGTGTAGTCTGGGAGATGATTGAATGTTGGAGTAGGTACAGTTTCCTCTGCGGTGGGGTAGGGTGGGCTGCCCCGGGTCCTGTGGGGCTTGGCGGTGCTGCTGCCGTAGGCCCCAGTCTGGATGGGCCTGGGCTCCCTTGCCTTGGTGGATACCAGAGGACGGGGGTGCCTACTGGGGTCAGCGGGGGAGCTGGCCCTAGGGAGGCACATCCTCCCCTCCCTTCTTTTCCTCCCCATCCCCGGCTACCTCCCTCTTCCCGCTCCACCACACCCACCCACACAGGTAGGGCCTTGGGGTGCGGGTGTGTCACCAGGGTGCAGGGGAGACATTCCCCCCCCCGTCCTCTTCTGGCCACCTGTGCCTCAATTTTATCTCACAACTTAGACATCCACATTACTTACACTCTCATAACACACACATATATATATAGGGCCTTGAGGGTGGGCACGTTAACGGCGTCCAGTAGACGGTCTGTGTATTCAAACCTACCTCTGGCGCCGGTGCCCACCTCTCAATTTGAAATCCATGTAGACACTGAGGGTTCTCGGGAGGGGCCGTGCTAACACCTGCTGCTCTCTGGCAGCAGCACCATGCTCTCCCTTGTTTTAAATGCACTTTAGAGCAACACGCAGCAACACTACAGTTGAGCGGGAGGAGGGAGGTATGGGGTCTTAACACACCCCCGTTCTCTACTAGCCATCGGGGCGGGGGGGCTGGGAAGAGATGCTGGCTGTCCGATTGGCCTCCCTGCTGCTGCGGAGCCTGGGGCGGTCTGCTTGCCTCCACAAGGGAGGGAAGGATAACATATCTTGGGTCTGGGTGCCGTTTCCCCCTCTGAGGGCGAGGGTACCTGGACCTGGGGTATAGAGTATGTTTGGGGAGTGTGGTTGTGTGTACATGTCCATTTACGTTTATTCCTACGTTGGGTGAGTGCTGAGTGTTTGTATATGTGTGCATGAGGGTGGGAATGCATGTCTGTGTCTGTGTGTGCCTGTTTGTCTGTGTCTATATGTCAGGTCGGGTCTTACACTCCACCTCTCTGGGAACTCCCAGGCCCTCCAAAGTGTGGAGGCCTATCTCCCCTCACCACACTCCCTGCTGGTGACTGATGCCCTCAGAGGACGGTGCATTGGTGGTTCTTGGTGTCCGGGGCTGGGCGCTTAGGTATGTACCAGCTCACTCCCGGTGGCTACTTGGCGGGGCCTGGCGCCTGTTGCTCGGTCAGGCCTCTTCCGGGGTGCGGCGGGCCCTCGGGCCTCTGGCCTCTGTGCCTGCGGCTCAGTTCACTCTGGCACAGCTGGCTGCCGGCAGAGCCGGCGGGCACGCCGGTGCAGCCCCCTCTAGCTTCTGCCTGGTGGCTACTGGGTGACCCCTCGTCTGGGGATCCTCAGCCCTTCCCATGAAGGTGGCATGGATGCCCCTCCGGTGGTCCTCCTTGGGCTCTTGCACTCTGGGGCCTCTGGATGTCTGGGGCCTGGATCTCCTCCATGCCTGCTTCATGCCCTGGGGGACAGGGCTATGGCTCGCTACATCCTCTTGCAGACCATTACATGGGGAAACCTTTTGAATACAAGCGCGCCGATCCACACAGGTGGGCACACGGGTGTTCACTGTTCGTAGACTTAAATCACACCTTTCTTGGCTGCTACTTCAAAGCACATTGTGCGCTGTCTGTCCTGCGTGCTGCACAACAACATTCAATATTTAGTAATTACTGCTGTTTACACTTAGCTAGATTAATGCGATGGTGTTGTGTTTAGTATGTTGCTTTGTTTTGTTTTGCTTGTTTTCTATTCTTTTTCTCTCAACAGGTGATCCCGGAGATATTTTTTTCCCCCCTTCCTCACTCTCCCTCTCCCCTTCTGTTTTTCTTTTCCTTCCTCTTTCTTTCTCCCTTTCCTATCCTTCACTCATGTCTGTCCCGTCTGTAACAACTGAAAATAAAATAAAATAAATAATAAAAGCAAAGGTCGATCAAATGGACCAATGCGGCAATGCCATGATGATCCATTTGGCAAAATAAATCCATTGGGTATCCTTGTTGGTCTTCAGACAACAATTCTGACGGCTAAAGAACCAAATGGGACAGGCAAAAAAAAAAAAAAAAAAAGTGTGTCTCCCAACACAGTCCTACTGATAGGTTAAGGACCTTCTATGGTCCTGTCCAGCTCTCTTAGAGTATTTGCCTGTTGCCTTCAATCTTCTTCATGTTCTTGATATTGTGTTGGGAGACACACTTAACCTTTTGACAATAGCACATGTTGATGCGCTGTCCTGGAGTTGGACTACCTGTGCAGCCTCTGTAGGGTCCAGGAATCACCTCGTACTACCAGTAGTGACACTGAGCCTAGCCATTTGTTACAATGGTCCAGTCAAAGTCCAAATCTCAAACTGATTAAACTGCTTTGGTGGGACAGTAGAAAGCTGTGCACAAACCTCAATGAATTGATGCAATCTTGTAAAGAAGAGTGGGACGAAATTCCTTTGCAATGATGTGATAGACTGTTAAAGTCATACAGGCTTTATTCTTTTTCGTTACTGATGGTTATACAAGCTCCTGAATGATGGAGTGTTTCTTTTTCGCGGGAATGTAGCTAGTTTTTGGTTGTTTTTGTGTAAATCTTAAAAATTCTGATAGATATACAAAAAGGTAGGGCATGAAAACAATAAACGGCCTGGGCCAGTTTTGAGCTCAAACTCTTCCACCAAAGACAGGACCTTGAAACATGTTATAAGCGTTGGCAGGTGACCTTTCAAGTCTGCCAGTCTCTTTTTATGAATATAATGTCTTAATAAGATCAAGTTTACAAAAAAATGTAACTTTGTCCTTCTCATTGTCCTCAAAACATCAGGGAGACCTGTTATGCTTATTTCCAGTTCCATGATTTTATTTCTGGACTGTATGGTTCAAGGTCCAAACATTCGTTCCTCATTATGTACTAGGCCTTTGTCCAGCCCCTGAATTCATGCAGTGTCTGAAACAGGACATTTCCGCTCCTTTCCCTTTAAAGCGATCCTCTTTTTAAGCCAACTTTCTTCCGACTGGCTGCTATTCAAACAGAAGGTTTGAATAGTTTGCTCTTGTGGTAGTTCTGTTGTGCATAAACTGATAAATGACAGTTTGTCATTTAAATTTCTAGTAGTATTTGTAATTTTCTGTAGTCTTGCAGTATTATCAGTCTGTGTTTTGTGATTGATTGCAGTTGTTAGTGAAACCAACAGTTTCAATGAATAGCTTATTTTTAAACATAATGTGCAATTAAAGCAGTTTACTTACAAATTATTGTGAGGCTTTGTTTCTGAATAGCGCTGAAAATGTACAATACATATCAGGTACAGCCATTCATCCCTGCAGCAGGCCCTAGACTCAGATGTTTTGTGGGCTTAAAAGATGCATACACATGTGCAGGTAGTACATATACATGAATCTGTATGGAGGTCTTACCATGCATGTATTCATGACAGGTCCCCGATGTCAACTAATGTCAGTCAGTGTATCAGTGAACGTGAAAGATGCTGTTGTTGCTCATCACCACCATGGTGGGGTGACACTATTTGTCACTGTAGTGATGGATTCCGTCTCCCTCAGAGGAACATGTGCAAGCGCCGTCTCTGAAAGGCTGTCTTTGTGTTTCACACTCACTCACTCACACACAAACACGGTGCTGTAACTGACAACAAAGGCGTGCTTATCCAATTGTGGGGGAATAAGATTAAGCTACAAAGAAACTCATATGCTAATGTTAGCATCTCCTGCTCCAGTGAGAGCCTTTGTTTGTGTAATCAGGAATAACATGGAATTAGATTTGAGATGCTGTCTCGGAAATGATGCTCATAAGACCCCATTGTATGATGTTGACATGTTCCTAAATAACTGAAGGGGAGGGCCTGCTTTCTGTCTGATGTAACAATCCCCTGGGAAATAAAGAGTAGTTGTGCTGTTCAGATATCTGATTTTGTTTTCCTCTAAAACAGACTGTGTGGCAGACCCGGCCTAAGCTATGTCTTTACTCACTGTTTTCCTTTATAATTGACTTAGCTTGTCACCATAATTAGGTTATGGCAAAGAAAAAATAACTCCTCTGTCATCTGGTGGTTTAAGATGGTAATCTTTCCTTGATGAGAGCATCTCATTTTACAGCTTACTGTATTTCATCAATAGCAGCAATATGGAGTCTTAGCCTTACTGTCGACCCAACAGGTCAAGCAGTTGCTGCTGTTGTGTCTCAGAAGTTGAAAGTAAGGCCACTCTGCATGGGGCAAATGCTATAATCTGTGGTCTACTAAGCCACACATTATAGCATCTTTAACATATTTGTCACATGAGTGGGGTGGTGTGGCCTTTTGAAAAGTGCTTTTCACTAGGACCTGCAGTTTGCCATAAATTCTCCCACCGGTGTCAGGTCAATGGTGGTTGGGACGTTTAAGATCTAGCGAGTGTGAAAGGAACTCTAGACAGTCCGGTGTTGTTGTATGAGCCAGGAGAGAGGGAGGCCATTCATTCGCACCTCTGTGACCCCTCTCTCATTCTTCTGAAGAAGAATAGCCTGCCTCTCACGCACAGTCAGCCCTAAGCCCCTCGGGGCATCAACAGCCTGTTACATAAGAATGAAGTAAAGAATGCTCCAAAAAAGTCTTCAGCCATGACCTTGGCTTTGATAGAGCCCTGTGATTGGTCCTGCTCTACTAGTGCAAAATCACTTATTTATTCCTGTGATACCAAGCTTGATATGGATGTTGCTGAACCTGTAATAGCAAGGACTAGCTTGGTGATAGTATTACTCCCCCCCCCCCCCCCACCCCCCACCCCCACCCCCACCCCCCCGACTGAAATATTCTTTTTAAACAGCAAATTAAAGTTTTACTTTTTATCTGCACTTGATGAAAAGTTAGATTTTCAAACCAGTACAGATACTATAAAGGAATGTGCAAAAGTCTTGAGCCACCCTACATTTCTTTTTATATTGCTAGGAAAATGGAAAATAGGTGCTACAATTTATTGACGTGTACAGAGTTTATAAAATTCTGACAAGCCTGAAAGTCAATATTTGGTGGGACTACATTTGCTTCTTTTTTTCCTGTTTCTTAATAACATGTAATCAGAAAATATTCACAAAACTTCACTTGTTCCACATTTTGTTATGTTTCACCTTATTCCAAAACATAATAAACACATTTTTCACTTAAAAATTCTGCACACAATGACAACGTGAACAAAGTTTACTTGAATGTCTTACAAATTTATTAAAAATAAAGGTCAAAAATTTAACATGTACGTAAGTATTCACAGTCTTTGCCACAATACTTAAAACTGAGCACAGATGCATCCTATTTCCACTAATCTTCTGTCAAATGTTTCTACAACTTGATTGGAGTCCATCTGTGGTAAATTCAGTTCATTAGGCGTTATATGGAAAGGCGCACATCTTTCCATATAAGGTCCCATAGTTGACATTGTCTGTAGACCTCTGAGACAGTATTATACTGAGGCACAGGGAAGGTTACAGAAAAATCATTAATGATCAACCCTGAAGGTCCCAATGAGCACAGTGGCCTCCATCTGTAAATGGAAGAAGTTTGGAACCACCAGGTCTCTACCCAGAGCTGGCTGCCTGGCCCATCTGAGTGACCAAACTAGAAGGGCCTTAGTCAGGGATGTGACCAAGAACCCAATGGTCATGCTGACAGAGGTACAGCATTGCTCTGTGGAGAGAGGAGAACCTTCAGGAAGGACAACAATTTCTGAAGTACTTCACCAATCTGACCTGTTTGGTAAAGTGTCCATTCCTCAGTAAATGGTAAATGACAGCCTGCCTGGAGTCTGACAAAAGGCACCTGAAGGGCTCTGCTCTGATGAAACAAAGATTGAACTCTTTGGTCTGAATGCCAACCAAGTCTCATGTCTGGAAGAAACTAGGCACTGCTCATCACCTTTCCAATAGTATTTCTACACTGGAGCATGGTGGTAGCAGCATCATGCTGTGGGGATGATTTTTGGCAGCAGGAAGTGGGAGACTAGTCAGGATTGAGGGAAAGGGGAATGCAGCATTGTAGAGACATCCTTGATGATAACCTGCTCCAGAATCCTTTGGACCTTAGACTGTGGTGAAGGTGGATGTTCTTGGGTGACATGTACAGCATCCAGTTCACAAGTGATTGAATATCTTTGAAGAGATCTGATGGCTGTGCACTGATGGTCCCAATCCAACCTGATGTACCTTGAAAGGTTCTGCAAACAAGAATGGGAGAAATTGCCCAAAAACAGTTGCACCAAATTATAGCACTATACTCAAAAAGACTTAAGGCTGTAATTGCTGCCAAGTGCACTTCTATATTATACCGAACAAAGGCTCTGAGTATTTATATATGTTATATTTTGTTTGTTTGTTTTTTATTTTTAATACATTTCCAAGAATTTCAAGCAAATGTTTTCACTTTATGGGGTATTGTGTGCAGAATTTTGAGGTGAAAAATTCATTTAATACATTTTAAAATAAGGCTGTAACGTGACAAAGTGTGGAACAAGTGCAGCGCTGTGAATATCTCGTTGGTGCAAAAATACTATTTTGGCTTCTTTGGCATTTTAATAGATGCAATTAAAGAAAGTGGAGGAAAGAATGTGTTTTATGACATGCTCCTAGTAACAAAGTGCCTAAAGGTATAATTTAGTCTATGTTAATTGGTTCTTCGCTAAGTTGTTTGTCATGTGTAGACACAACATTGGTTCATCCCTTGAATTAGGTGCTTTTTTCTGTTTGACTGATTCATGGGTCAGTGTTAAGTGGCTTAACAAACAAAACATTCCTATAAAAATGGGCAGGTAAAAGGACGAGCTAAAAATGGGTGAAAAAGTAGGCAATATGTAAAGAAAAACTTTAAAAAATACATGCAATAGTCATTATTCTCTGCTGGGTCATAATTAATAAGACCACAAATGTCGCCTTAAAAAAATTTTTTCTTTCTAAACGTCATTAAAACTAAAGTGTATTTACTTAATTAAGAAGTAAGGGCTTGTATAACAAGATAATTAGTCTTAATTTAGACTTTAAAATCTGTTATCAAAGAATGGCACAAAGGGAAAATATTATCTTTTAATTTGGGCAAAAAAATCTTGCTGTTTTATCCCTTTGTACAAGCAGAAAAGGCTTCTTATCTTTGGCATCACTAAAAGCACTTTGAGGATTTGTTTGAGTAGTTACTATCTGAATGTTTTGCATATACTACTTTTGCATTCATATCGAGGGTGCACCTAGGTAAATATCACTTTCAGTGTTTGCATATGCTTCAAATACACAGTCTGAAGTCTTTTAAATATATCTAATATTTATTTCGTTTTCAAAAGTCACTCTGGCATTATAAATCTGTAAATGTTGGAAAAAACCTACTGAACTTGCGTAATTCACTTTTAATTCAAATTATTTTACCCACTGTTGTTTAACAAGTCCAGTCCTGGGAAATTGTGGCATTTAGGTTTGGCAAGCCTTCTGCATGAGTAAGTTGCCCTTCTCTAAATGTAATGAAGAACTTGAGAAAAGGATGGGCAGTTTGTTCACTAGAAAATATGCGGGGTTGTGTTACATGACAGGTTAAGGCCAAATTTTCTATAATCCTAGGTGTGGAGCGTTACGTCAGCATCTTGATCTTTCTGCACAGAAGAACACTAGATCTCTGTGTCTCTGTTAGTTTAATTTTTTCTTGACTATTAATTCTGACGTCTGCAACATATTTTCTCATCTTTCACTCTGTGAACCTCCTAGATTACAATATTTTTTATCAAAACATTGCCTAATATTTATCTGTGATTTGTGCCTCACACTCCTTTTTTTCAAACATGCTATTATTGTGTCATTACTTTTGTCTTCCTCAGCCCCCATATAATTTTCCTGTCCCAGAGTGTGTTGTCTGCTGGGAGTCCAGGTTCTGAAGAAAGTCTGTCTCTGTGTGGATCCAGGATTTGCCACGAGATTTCCCACTCCTGGTTTGGCCTGGTTATCGGAGCCAGAGACTGGACTGAAGAATGGATTAGCGAAGGCTTTGCCACCTGTCTTGAAGATATAATCTGGGCCCAAGCACAACAAGTATAAGATAATGTGTTTTCCATATTAACCACTGTATGACAGTAACATACAATCATCGGCCACCACATTAGCTACACCTGTACAGCTGCTGGTTAATGCAAATATTAAAGCATATAAACATGTATGTTAAGACAACCTGCTGAAGTTCAAACTGAGCAGCACAGTAAGGAAGAAAAGGGATTTAAGTGCCTTTGGATGTGGCGTGGTTGTTGGCAGCAGAGGGGTTGGTCTGAGTATTTTAGAAACTGCTGAGGAACTCTACTGGGAATTTCCCACAAAACCATTCCTAGGGCTTACAGAGAATGGTTCAAAAAACAGAAATTAACCAGTGAGCCAAAGGACAGAGAAGAATGGCCAGATCACTTGAGCTGATGGGAAGGGAACAATACCTTAACAACAACTTAACTTACAGCAGCAGACGTCAATGCTAGGTGACATTCCTGTCAGCTACGAGTAAGACACTAAAATTCACAAAAAACTCATCAAAATTAGACAATAGAAGGTTGGAAAAAACATTGCTTGTCTGATGATTCTTAATTTTGCTGCAAAAATTCAGATAACAGGGTGAAACTTTGGTGCAAACAACATGAGCGCAAATATCTTTTCTTGTATCTGTGGTTCAGGCTGCTGGTCCTGGTGTGGTCAATATTTCCTTTGCACTTTTTGGACCCCTTAGTATCACCCGAGCTGACCATATCATACCTGTCCATGCCTGCTATTCTGTCAATATGAACCAAAATCTCACATAAATGCTTTCCGCACCATGTTGAATATATGCCACGGAGAACCAAAACAACTCTGAAGGCAAAAGGAGGGCCAAGCTGGTACTAGCAAGGTGTTCCCAATGAAGTGGCCAGTGAGAATAAAGGCAAGCGGGTGCCTCTGAGAAGATAATCTTCTCTCATTAGAAATGATTTATATGTAAATAATTTGAGTCATTAAAAACAAATACTGCTAAAATATCATGTAGCAAAATTCATTAAATAAATAAAATGCGGGTCAGTATTCCAACCTTTCGTCTGTTCAAACATCACTGTGACAAAAACATACGTTAAACTTTTTTTTAAAAAAGGTAACTAGAGAGTATTGGAATACAAAAAAGCAAAAACAGGAAATAAATTTGAAAAATCACAAGAGTTGGTCAAACAAACAAAATTTTCTCAACCAATCACAACATCAATAAATTTACACCTCTTTAGGTGTAAAACCACATCAGTCGCATAGTTGATTCGTTAGTAAAAAAAATTTCTAAAGATTGTTTTCCAAAAAATTTTAACATCACATTTTCCCAAAGGTCCTTCAACAACCAGATGGTTAATTAAGGATCCCTGCAAAAAATATAAGAGACTAAATAGATAAAAGAAGTGGGTGTAGCATTAATGTTTGCAACACTGACTTCAGTTCTAATCTTGTAGTTGATGGGGCTACAGACCTAATCCTCCCACTTGTATTCCCACACCATCTAGAGTTACACAAGTGCTTTTCTTTTGTCTGTGATGTTAAATCTAAACACCTTTATGATATGAACTTTAGTCTGCTGAAAGGATTTAATCACATCTGCTTCCAAGTGTTGCCAAACTGAATAACAGAGAGCGCTTCTATCGCAGTGTCTTTATGTTTTTGCAGAATTCACCATATTTAGCTCTTTTCGATGCTGTTTTATCTTGTTTTTGTTTTAATATAGGGCTGTTTTAATTTTATGTTTTATGTGTTTTATTTATTTATTTTGCTGTTTTCTGTTATTCTATTGTTTTAGCTTATTTTCTGTACAGCACTTTGTTCCTGTGCTGGGTATTTTAAAGTGCTTTATAAATAAAATTGGATTGGATTTTCATCTGGCAATTTTGCATTGACTTTTGTCCACGTGTGTCTCCCTCCAGCTCTCTTTAGAGGAGAAAACCGAGCAGTTTGACCTGAAGGCACTTCTGAGGTGGAGAAGACTTTCCGATGAGTTGCAAAACTCAAAAGAGGAACTTCAGATCCTCAGGTGTGTGTCTTTATACAGAAACACGTTTTTGGAGGGTAACTAAACAGCACCATGGCAAGAATCAAAGCCCTTACCTGAATTCAATGAATTGTGCATAGTCCACTTCTAACATGATGTGTGTTTGGTGTCTGGCCATAGTCTAAGACATCAGCTCTTATCACCACTGATGATGCTCAAAATGAAGTTAATGTTCGTTGGCAAAATTAGGTTTTTAATTTGTTTTATTGATTCAGTTACCACCAATTTTTGCATCATGTTATGATTATGTTGACCCTAAACTGTTTGCTAAAATAAAAAATCCATATACAATGAGATAAATTTTTTTTTGCAATGAACAGATTCTTTACAGTGAATGTTATCTTCTATTTTCAGACCAGACTGTGCCTAGATTTTTCTTAGTGTCTGCACATGCAGACGCACACATGAACGTAGAGTCTAGGCATTCCAGGGGTACAGGTGTGGCAGGTGTGGCAATAAAGTATATCCAGGTGTGCTGTACCGTCATGTCTTAGAAAAGCTCACATCACGAGGAAGGCAAGTGTGCGCAAACACATAAATTAAGACAGACGGACAGTGTGGGACCCACACCCTGCTTTATTTCATCCAGGGTGGAAGCAGAGTGTCATCGGGGGATTATAGCTGTAAACCCCAACAAGGGCTTAACCCTTTAGCTAATGAAAATGCTGTTGATTTCTCTGTGCGTATTGCAGCTCTCATTAGACATTAAATCACTGGTGGTTACACTTGTGATATTTATGGATATTCACATTCACTTTAACAGTGAAATTCAGCCTGCTTCAAATACTTCATGTGGTGTTAGTGATGTTCTTTATTGGTGAATTTACCTTTGTTTTTAAAACTTTTATGATTTAAATTGTTCCAGATCTTTAAGACTGCTGTCTGATAACGTCTTTATTTGTGGTAGGCTTCAACATGGAAGGAGCCATGGCTGTGAATTACAATGTACCTTAAAAGAAGAAGCTGGCAGTGCGGGAAAGGGTTAAATATACATTGGAGAGTGGTGTCGGTCAGAGTGTTCCTCCACAAGACAGACACATGGGTTGTTAGAGAGGATCAGGCTTAGGTTTCTTGTCGCCTGATGGGGTTACATCAACAACATCAAACTTTTTACAGTATGTGCACACACACATGCACACATGCAAGCCTGGCTGCATGTTTTGACTGACTGCTACATGGAAACATGGTGTGTTGCATTTGTAGTGAAAAACACGCTATTGTCAAAGTGGCAAATAACTCCAAAAAGATTGCCAAAGCAAGTTGGGGCATAAATGAACCCTGCTCACAGGCTTAATGATCTTAATGATTGAACACATTTAGTCTGTGTATATGTACTTCTATAATGCGGCTGTTACTCTGCAAATGTGCTCCCGTTTGTGTTCCTTTACTTCTGTCAGCATGTACATTTTAGCAAAGCTAATTATTGTTTGTTTACTTTCAGCAGAGCCCGTTGTAATTATAGTGCATCTACGCATTTCGTTATAACATTTTATCTTCTGAGTCCTTCCTATATAAAAACTCTTTATCAGCTTCCAGGGAAGAGCTAAGACATTCACTGCCAGTTATGAGGTAAATGCAGTCATTGTTCATGTAGTTTGAGTTAACTGATTTGTAATGTTGAGTGCCTGTAGTGCCCAGCAAGTCAGATAAAGCTGTGGACATTTGACGTGACACCATAGTGAAGAATGGAATTCGGCATACAGTATGCGTCGATGGAAAAATAAAGTTTTACGATAGTAAATGACTAATGACTCAGTTATTACAGTTGACGTGGAGCAGCGCTTCTAGTTTCACCTATAATTACTACTAAATTATAGTTATTTTTCCAGGGGAAATTTCCCATATAAAAATTCATTATAACAGTTTTTTTTAAACAAACAGAGTTATTGAGTTTTTTGTTTTCCATATGAAAACTGTTGTCTGATGAAGTGTACAGCAGTCGAGATTAACCTTGATCTTTATTCTTGATCCTGAGGGTAATACAGGTGATGCAGAACCTGAAGTGTGGGGTTTTTTGAGGCCTTCACCACACTGCAGTCTTCATCAGTTTTCTCATTGGACATTAAAATGACTCTGAACTCATCATCATTATTATAGAGTATGAATTGAATAACAATTCCTGAAAACTTGAAAACTGATAACTAACTCAAGGATGCTGCTGCATGTCCCCTTAAAGGTGTGACGCAGATTTTTGTTTTCTTTACACTGGCTCCCTGGGAAGTTTAAGGGTTCAATTTGAAATTTTGGTCATCACGGTTTGATGCCTCCACATATCAGTGAGCTACTACAACCACACATAACACCAAGATCTATTAGGTGTATTGGCTGTACCAAGATCCAAGTTAAAGATAAAAGGTGATTGTGCTTTTGAGGTTGTGGAACCTCATGAAGATCTGTGGACACTAATGATACCTTTAAAAAGTAACTTAGGAACCACCTCTGTCTCTGTCAGCTTGCCTTTATGGTTTGTTTTTTTTTTATCTATTTTTACAATTTTAGTTATTGTATCTTAGTCTGTACTGTAAAGCGCTTTATGAATTTTGTAGGGCCCTCAAAGTCCTGACACAGATCACTCTTTCATGTGGAATACACAACCTTTGTGCCCAAGTCCACATGTAACTTCATTTGCATTAGAACCACATGTACATAAACACTAACTCAGTGTCACAACACAGTGAAGACTCTCTAAGGATCTGCTGAAGGGAAGGGAAGGAAACCACAGTGGGATATATACAAAGAGATGTCCTCACCATACACAAATGCACACACAAAGGCTAAATGGTAGGTTGTTCTTTCCAAGTTCAGTAGGTCACAATTGACACCCCATGATCCAGCAGGGGCCCCAGTGGCCAGTGTTTATCAGTCCATTTCAGATGAGTTATATTTAGGGCAGCCTGGGCCAGACGCCATTCTCCCTGCTGATTTACTGGGCTGCTGGGAGCGCTGCTCTACCTTATCCGGTTTCCACAGTCAACCCAGTGTAATTTGTCAGGATATGGCTCACGGAGCTATAAACCTCTCGTGTGTGTATGTGTGTTCTCGTTTGACATTAAGTTCTGTCAGTAATAGCTCCTGATTTCCGCTCGCTTTTTCTCTCCCTTTCAATCTCAGACACACCCAGGTGTACGCACGGCTACGCATGCACACACACACAGACAAACACCCCCCTTCTCACTGCCCTACAAGTCAGATAAGAACGCCATTTATTCTGAAATACATTTAGCTATTACGAGACGCTGAAGGCAGCAAGCACCGTTTCCTCCTAAAGTTTTAGTTAATCATCCCTGACAAAGAAAGGCAGCAAAACCCAGGGATTCACACATCAATAAATCCCTTATAAAGAAGGCTGAAGTCCCTTTGTTTAACATGACAGTGATGAATCAACATTTTTTTTCTCTCCGTGGTCTGCTGCTAGTGTCTCTGACATAAGAAATGGTTACATTTTCCGTGGAAAGACAGTACATGTTCTGTCACTGTTTTCATCTTTTGTGCTAATCCTTCTTTTTCCTCTCAGACCCACAAACACATACACACAAGTTCCCAGGGGTACAGCACATCCCGCTGTCTTAAAAAGAGTCCATTTCATCTTATCGCAAGGAACAGACAGCCACAGGCTGAAATGGGCAGGTGACTGGACAGAGAGCAAGTTTTAAAAAAATCCAGTGTTTAAAGGAAAATGTTGATATAAAGGGACCACATATAAAACAAACACGATATTGCATATTTTAAATTTTAAGTTGTAGCCTGTTTGTTATATCCAAATGTGTTATTCATTAATATACAGTCACTGACAGACTGAGAATAATGAAAGTCTTTATTTCTGGAGAGTCAACATCATTAGTTTGATTTTCTGAGGCGGATTTTCCGAAATCAGGTCATTTCCATAGCGATTTCTCTCGCACAGCATTTATATGACATGCATACATCCACACAAGTGGGAACACGCCCTCAGATGCATGATGAAAGTGCTTGAAAGAATGACCAGTTGAATTTAGAAATTCCAGGAAGCTGATGACTTCCTCTCTTTCAGTACACTAAGCAAACCAAACATTCCTGCCTATCTTCTGCCCTTGATTTCTCCCACACCTCCTCCTTGTCTTGTCCTCAGCCCTAGTCTGCTTTACCCCCCTCTCTTCTGCATCCTGCCTTCCCTCTTCTGCTCACCATGTCTGGACAAACACTTGTGTAAATTAAATATTTGACCAACTTGTGGCTCCCTGCTTAGGCTCAAGTCAAAAAATTAAAGAGTCACATGTGACTTTCTGTGCCTTTAGCCTTTCCGATCGTCCATGTACGTGTGCGTGTGTGTGTCTGGCCCTGTCATGAAGCGGTCTTGTGGAAAAGTGCAAGCCAGTGATGAAGGGTGTATTGATTGGTGGGCCAGGCGCCTGCCGTATCGACTTGGCAGGAGGGTGATCCTTCAAGGCCTTCCTATTGGCACACTGAGTTAATCTGCTCATCCTGATCAATACCAGCTAACTAAAACTATCATTGCACAGCATCCCATGTCAGGGATTTGTTTGTCTGGTTTTTTATTGGTTTTATGCGTGTTTGTTTGTGTGTTTTATGGAGGTTGAGGGGATGATTTGTATCTTCGTGACGGGGAAAATGAAACCCAGAGCGTGGCTCTTTTGTGCTGGTAGTCAGGGGGTGCGTTTTTTGTGCGCAAGTGTTATATGTTCGCTCCATGACTCACGGGCAGTAAAAGTTAGAGCACAGCACTGTGAGGTCATATAAACACTATAGTATGCTATTATAAATCCACAGTTTTATTTCCAGCCTACCTCTGGCAAAGTGTGGCAACTTGGCAATGTGTTCACCATTGAGAAATGGCCTGAGCGGTGCCATTTAGTGTTGCTGACAGTGTACTCTTGCTCTGTTGAAATGGTGGTTTTCCTGCAACTAAAATGTCTGGAGAGCAAGATAAAATAAAAATAAAAATGTGCTCCTGTTCTCCAACATCTCACTCCTGTTTTGCCTTCTAGTCTTGTCATGTACCTGTGCACAGTACTGCTGATGGCGTGTGCCGAAAATCTCGCTTTGTGTGCTGTACGTCGATCTCTTCACTTGTCCAGTCTTTCTGTGAGCAATTTTTTCTTCCCTGCTCTGTTTGCCCTCCTGCAGACCTAACATGGAGAAGACTGGTCAGGTCAGTGAATCTGGCTCCTCCACAGTTAAGCATGCCCTCAACCCTGAAAAACCCTTCATGCAAGTCCACTACCTCAAGGTGAGACTAATGTCATAGTAGGAAGGTAGGAAATGAACAAAGAAAGGAGGGAATGAAGACAAATAAAAGAACCAGATCCAATCAAAGTATCGAATAAACTTATAGTATCTCTTTGTTTTGTTTTTTTTTAAATTTCTGTGAGCTTTCTTGTTTGGTGCTATAGACGTTTGTCTATAATTGATTGTTTGCATGTCTTACCCTTTGTCCAGGGCTACTTTCTCCTCAGGTTCTTGGCCAGTCAAGTGGGAGAGCAACAGTTTATTGAATTCTTCCAATTATTTGTGAAGAAATACCACGGCCATCTAATTTTGTCCCAGGTGAGGCTGGAAACATATCTCTGCTGCTACTTCAGAGGCTGCTGATAACATTTTAGCTCACGTGTGAACTATTTAATTCGACCCCTCTCTCCAGCACATTTGCTGCTTTTATAAATTATTGGGAGGTTGATGTAAACCTGATTGCCACATTGTTACAATAGCTTTCTCTCAAATTGATGATTGTACATCAACAGAGGCACATGTGTTTATTCTGGTGGGGCCACAAAGCTGAGTGATCCCACCTGGAACTGTGTGTGTGTGTGTGTGTGTGTGTGTGTGTGTGTGTGTGTGTGTGTGTGTGCATGCGTGCATATGAGTTCCACCTGGCTCCTGTTACTTCAGTCGCAGATTGAGTCTTCCCACTAAATAGAGGAAGTAACATAAACACTGTTTAACCTTGTACTCTTGACTTAAGATCATGTATGCCTTTCTCTTTTCTTTTTGTCTTCCTCCCACATCTACTTAAACGACTCCATTTCTGCTTGTCTTTTTTTTTGTTCTGTTTTAAACAGGATTTCCTGCAAATGTTACTGATTAGCTTTCCCGGCATGGAAAGGTATGTTGTTTGCTATGAGAACTCTCGGCAGTGTAATTCATGAATAATGTAAAGATGCATTAAAACCAATTTGGTTTGTACTATAGCAGGAGTAGTCTTAGTTTCTAGTTGCAGACAAATAAGAGATGTGGTTAAAGATTATTATTTTTTGTTTGTTTCAATGTAGCTTTTAAACGTTCAGTGGCAGATGTGATATGTTAATCGATTTCATGTAAAATGCGTTTGGTCCCACTGTGGAAATATGAAGCATCCAACACCAGTTCTGTTAGGTGAACAGTCTCATTCACTCTCATATTCACTGAAGTGTAAAAGGATAACTGCTCCTCCTGCTCTCCTCCTCTCTAATTCTCCCTCACTCTCTCTGCACTCTCTTAATCATTCAACTTTCTTTTTCTGCCGATTGCCTCATTAACCTCTTCATGTGTCTTGTCCTGCTGGCACACGTTTTTTTCCTTGTCTGTCATTCACATGCTTTCTCCCATTATCAGCCCTTTCTTTTCCTACTCTTCTTTTCTCGAGCATCTATTTGTCGGCTCTCAGTGTTTTCTTTCTGCCTTCTCTGTCATGTGGAGTGTGCTGCTGCTGGACGAGAAGAGATTGATTGAATTAAACAGAGGGAGTTGGGCAGAGTCAATATTTGGATTTGATGCCTCTTTCAGTAAACAGCTCAGTGAAATAGAAGGGTTTAAGATTAGAATAGACAGTTGCTGCTCTGGGTCATGGCCAGTCTTTTCGTGATGTGAGGTCATGTATCCTTGGAACAGTGGCGTGCAGGGACTTTTACAGAAAGGCAACCAGAGACAATCCCAAACCTCTCACTCCCTGACCCCAAGCACACACAGAAATCAAAAACATACCACGCGCATTGCCTGTCTGCTCTCCTTTCTGGCTGAAGAATTGTAAAATATTATTACTTCTATAATTAAGTAAATATTTACACTATTGCCAAAAATTATATACTATTAGCTGACAATGACAAGTGATGGAGGAATTTTTCAAGCAATTCCTTTAGGAAGCAATAAAACACAATGAAAACACCCCATTGCACATAAAACTGTATTTTTGGAAAATTGTGCGTAAAGTATCAAAATTCAGAATAATTATTCTGCAGAAAAATGTTCCCCATCATTTACTTTGTTTAATCAAAGTTTACTTTGCATTTGGATCTGTTCATTAGAACTTTCATGGTGAGGTACAGGGAGTTGTAGATGTAAATGAAGGTCATCATTGGGGTGAAATGCCAAAATAAGTTATTTTGATAGTTAAAGATCACACTGCACTAGCCAGTAGCACCCAAAGCCCTCAGAGACAGTGTAGGAAAGCTAAAGTGAGTGCACATTCTCCCCTTGGTTTAAAAAAAGGAGCCCTTCATAACTTCTGTGCAAGTCAAGAACACTCTTGAGTAAGTAGGTATATCATTGTTAAAACCACCGATCCATTTTCTTTGACTTATCTAGTTGAGGATCTCTTGGGGCTGGAGCCCAGCTGCCATAGGACGAGAGGGAGGGTACATCTTGGACAGGTCACTGATCTGTTGCAGGGCTAACACATAAAGCCACAACCAATTTAGAATCTCTGATTAATCTAAGATTCTGTGGGAGATAATGAGAGCAAACATGCAAACATCAGAACATGTGAACTCCATATAGAAAGTCCTAGCTGCCTGGTGGAATTGAACCTAGTGTTGTCTTTTGTGTGGCAATGGTGACAATGGAAACCACTTGTTACACTGACGACTAGACCTTTTTCAGAAAACATCTAAAAGAACAAATTAAACCAATATTAACTTGCACCAAAATGATGGGAAATAAAAAGTATGGAGAAAGTAAGAAAAATAGCTTATGATCCAAAGCATATCACATCATCTGTCAAACATGTTGGAAGCAATGTTATAGCATAGGCATGTATGGCTGCCAGTGGAACTGAGTCACTAGTGTTTATTGATGGCTGCTGAGAGAAGTAGGAGGATGAATTGTGGAGTGTACAGGGTTATACTTTCTGCTAAGCTTCAACCAAATGCTGCAAAAACTTTACAGGACAAATGGAAAATGCCCCAAAACATTCTCCAAAAGCAACACAAGAGTTTATTAAGGCAAATAAGTTGGATATTTTTTAATGGACAAGTCAGTTGCCTGGTTTCAACCCAATAGAGCATGCTTTTCAGCTACTGAAGACAAAACTGAAGGCGAACAGGCGCACAAACAAGCAGCAACTGACGGTGGCCACAGTAAAGGGCTGGCACAGCATCTCAAAGGAGGAAAAACAGCATTTGGCGACTTCCCGCAAATATTAAAACGGTCCTCACATTTAACATTTTCTAAGTGTTTCACGTTACTTTACAAAATGCAGTATTTTTGCTAAATCCTTTTAATTAAACTCTGCACTATTTTTTAAAATTTAAAATCCACAGTGGTGGTGTTCTGAGGCAAAATACAAAACATGTCATTGTCCAAAAACATATAGACTTAACTGTGTATTCTTACATGTCACTAAGAGGATGACTAATTAGTGAAACTAAAGTGAAGTTTACATTTTAGCGTCACAGAACGGAACAGGTAGATACATGCCTCATATGCTCTCGTGAGAGATGAAGCTTATTTCTCACTAGACCTATTATTAAGCATCACTTGATGAGTCATGTGGTATATTAAGTGTATTAACCTTTTGTTTGCCACACAAGAGAAGTATGCTGACATAATCCCATGTAATCCGACTTTGTGGGTTCTCACTGTTGGTGTGGCAGATGTTTAGTCTCTAGACTCTGTCTATAATTTCAATCATGCCAAGAGTTTAAATGCGCTTGTGATGAAGTTGCTCATCACATTCTTAATCCTTGGTTTTTAAGCAAGTTGATGTTTTATTTGGATTATTGCTTCTTCTAATATGCTTTAAAGTGTAGTTTCCCAATACACCACTCTTTTAATTTGCCTAGAAATGCACTACATGAACTCGGCTAGTGTTCATGCAACAAAAAGCCAATTTAGTCACATGAGCAATGTTGAGAATTAGGCTGGATGCTTGTTTTCAAGTTTGTCTCAAGGCCACAGATTGTTTTTGTGAGCATGTTAGCTTTCTATCATTAACTTTGAGTTTAAACCACATTTTGACTTTTACAAGTTGGAATAAGATTAAGCCTGATGAACTGAGTTTAAGATTGCCTTAAATGGTCACTACAGGAGGTTAAACCCATTGTGACAATTATAATAGATTTACAAAATAGACCTATTTACATACTGTGTCTGTTATTTTTCTCAACGTGTCCGTTTAGGGATAAGTTTGGAAAATGTGGGGCAGCCTGAATTGCATGTGTTTAATAAAGAAAAAATACTATCCAGAAATAAAAAATAAAAATGTTTCAGTGAAGGTATTACTGTATACTTATACTGCACTGAAACCTTCAGAGTAGTCAAGAGTGGAATTTTTTCTCTCTAAGCACAGGCGGGTAGGATTGATAGTGGGGTGAAGGGCATGCTATTTAGTTACTCTTCGACTCTTTGTGCACTTTGTGTGTATACTTGATGTATACTTTACTGTTTGCATAAATACACCAGGCTGAATGTGGGATGTTTGTTTGCATACACATTTGTCTTTGCAAGTCAGCCCGGTCACTGTGTGTGTTCTCTGTATGGTGTTTGACTATTTCCACATGCAAACCATCCAATTTGGCCTCCTTTCAACTACTCAGACATGCATATACATAGACTCTTTTTTTTTTTTTTGCATGTCCATATGTATAACTCCAATTCATTGTCTGTGCACGCCTCTATTCTTGCCCATGTATAGGAAGGTGGGTGTGCCCCTTTTTTGTTTAAGGTGTTGGCCTAAATCTCAAGTCTGCCATAACCCTAACAGTATTTTCCCAGAACGATGTTTTTACAGTGCGTCTTGGGCAATAACAGTCATTGCTGTAATAATAGGAATAATACTAACACTTGTGCCATTGTGTTCCAGAAAAGGCCTCACCCTCGGTGCTATTTATGCTGACTGGCTCGATCAGCCGGGAATTCCAAAGGTACGAGAAGTCCTTCAGTATTTTTTTTTTTTTGGCTGAGTTTAAAATAATTAAATACCCGTTTATGAAAAAAAACAAGGCAATTCCTCACTTTTAAGCCTGACAGGTCTTTAAGTAGATAAAAACTGTGTTGGAATTTGTTCTTCATTGTAATGTTTAAAATAAATCAGTATTACTTAGGTTTCATTGTACACAATAAGGCAGTAATTTAGTCTTACTAATTGTTGTAATTGTGCTTACAGGGTAGCAATTCCCAGTGCATTGTTTTTCTTGTAGTCCACTGAAGGTTTCATTGTTTTAATGTTTTACAACCATTCTTACTACTCAGTAGTTAATGTTTACTTACTGTGGCAACAACCTGGCTGGCATTACCATGAACCGTAGAAAGACTGGTTCAATCCTGGTCACCCACAGGTTTGTGAAGTCCCCTGACTTTCACATTCTGGCAGCTGCCATCTTGGTTTTCTTTTAACCCCCAGATGTGTTTAGACAAGGTGATGGAGTTCTGAATTATGAGCAGCAGCCAGAAACATCCAGGAACCACTTTCCTCCATTGTCTCACGTCTAATGGAAGCTTCTCGTGTCGCATCTGCCATATTGGTTGTGTCGCATCCGGTATGGCATGACGCCACATGAGAAGAACAGCATTAGAATGGCTACGCAGCAGGGAATATTATTAACTACTATAGTTTAAATTGTGTGCAATAATTCAGAAACCATTTGTTAAAAATGGCTTGTATTTAAATTGGTTATAAAAGGTTATGTATATTAAGATTGTGACTGCTTTGCATTAAAGGTAGGTGCCAACCTTGCTCGGCTTCAACTAAGACAAGTTACAGAACTGAGCACCTTATGCAGTTATTAACAGCCTGACCTAGGAATGTGTACTCCACCAAGCTAGGTAGTTATAACCCCCCAAATAGTCATAATGCTAACCTTAGCTTTAACACAGGATTTCACAAACCAGTTTTTAACGTCATGGTGGTCACATCCATCTTTAAGTTATATTTAGCCATTGCAAGACTGCTACTGTATCTTGGTGAGGTGAGCAGTCCTGCTATATCTGCCCCCTCAAAGGGTTACAAATACTAGGATTGCTCAGACAATCAATCCACTCCAACAGCTTCTTCAATTCTGCCATCTCCATGGTTACTGATCTTAATTACCACTGTGCGTGTGTGCAGTTTTTAGTGTCTGTTCCTGTGTCTGGGAGCCTTCACCTTCTGGATGCGATGATGTAACTTGAGTCTTCCAGGGGCCTCTCAGGGTGGAAAGGACAGTGCGGAGGGAGTGCTCCGCTGTTTTTTCACACCCGATTGGGTGAAAGCTGATTGTTTTTGCAGAGGCTTTTTTTGTGTTTGATGTGCCAGTCAGAGCGCTGGCTAATAAGATCAGCCCGATCGATTGAAACCTTTCACAAATGCAAGTGCTTGTGCATTATGTACACTGGGCACAAACACATTTTTAAAATCTCACATGCTGCCTCTCTTTCTCCTCTCTGCCTCCTTTGCTCTTGAATGTGCTTGAATTGAAGAAAGGCAGGAAATGATTTGGCCTAATAATAAACAATGACATCCACCAATCCTGTGCTGAACGATGGAGAATGAGAAGGCCAGTGTTGGTTTATTTTAGACCTCAAGAGTTCCCATTGGGATTATGATGTAGCGAGGAATATTTTGTTGATTCATTGATTCACCAGAGCTTTTAGCTCCTTCTTCTACTTAAACTACACCTATATGATAGTGTTTATTTTTTGTATTAATCACCAGTTGTCATATACTGATTTAAGTGCTGCTGATTTACCTAGTACATAATTGATGCTTTTTGTTCTTCCTGGCAGGTATTTGATTTAGATTTCCTAAACCTAAAAATCTTTAAAAGAGCAAAATGAAACTCTAGGATTTGACAAAGAAAATGCCAATACCAAGTGCCAATACCTAGAGCTCTGTCTTTGTAAAAATTTGCTCTCATACTTGTGCAATACAGCAACACGTATGTGTTTTGTAGCAATATAACTTAATTAAGACAAATATCCTGAAGGTGTTCACCAAATAAGTTTGATTTTCAGTCTAATTTTTAAAATATATATAAAAATATAAAAAGGTATTTTTTCCCTTCCTGGTTTACTTTTAATTTGTTAATGTTAATTTGTTTAATTTGTCTGAATTGTAATATTAGAAAAAAATAATCCGAGTACATATGAAATGGAGTTTTTCAAATGATGATTTCATTCATTAAGGAAAAAAAGCTATCCAAACTTACATGAAAAAGTAATCGACCCCTAAACCTAATAACTAGTTGTGCCATCCTTGGCAGCAAAAACTGCAATTAGGTGTTTGTTATAAATGGCAATGAGTCTTTCACATCACCGTGGATGAATTTCGGCCTACTCTTTTTTGCTGAATTGTTGCAGTTCAGCCACATCGGAGGGTTTTTTGAGTTTGAACAATCTGTTATAGGTCAAGCTAATGATGCTTAATCGGATTTAAGTTCAGACTTTGACCATGTGTGTAAAAATATTAATTTATTTTTGACCTTTCAGAGGTGTGTTTTGAATCATTGTCTAGCTCCATAATGAACTGATGGGCTGAACATTCTCTTTCAGGACTTTTTAGTAGAGAGCAGAATTAATGATTGTTGTAACCCTTTCCAGACTGATACATGTCAGTGGCTTTGCTTTTTTATCCTTGAATTGTGGCATGATGTGTTGCAGCTTGTAGCTAAGTGATTTTTTTTGTATTCAACAGGTCTCACAGTAATCAGGTCTCGGCGTGGGTCGTGAAATTAAACTCAGTTTTCCAAAAGTAGTTAATCCATCCTGCAAACATCTTAAACATACGTGTGACAAATATGGGAAAAACAAAGAAATCAGGAATGTGGCAAATATTTTTTCACACAACTGAGCTTCATATTAACAAATCCGGATATAAATACACTTCCTCTAATCATATCCGGATGTGTCCAGATCCGGAGCTTTACAGTTGGAAATACTGGATGCATTCACGTTATTTATCAAATGAAAAGATTGCTGTGAAGAACTTGAAGTATATCCAAGCAAAGACATTTCAAGTAAAATATGGTTAAAGCAAAAATACCAAAGCATGAAAGGATCTGAGAAACAAAGACAAAGGCGTCACCGTTTACGTGTATGAAATGAATGAGAGGCACTTAAGAGTGAAAGAGATGCAACTTGTGAACTTCTACACGCAGTCAAATATCGATTCACTAAAGAGACTAGAGAGACACCACAGAGACGCAGGCGCAGGACCAGAGAGTTGGAGAGAGACAAAGGTCTTGCTATTCAGGGAATGGCAGTGGAGATCTAGGCAGCAAGAGTTATGTGTGGTATCCTGTTACACAATGGCAATTTAGTACTTCAACACTCACTACATTCTACACTACCCACTCTCAAAACCTCCCTCTCTCTGTACCTCTCTGTGTCTCTCCATCCTTGCCTTGTACGCACACCTTCATGCTATTTCTGCTTGAGCAGCAGACACTTTTGTATAATACTTGTAGAGAAGTACGCAGGCATCCAGTTATAGTATTGAACTTTGTGTGTGTGTGTGTGGCTATGGTAACGCTAATACCTGAAACACAGTGCGGCTCTGTGTGTGTGCGTGGGAACGTCTGTGGAGTGCATATCGTGGATTGAGGCTGAGGATGAGGCGAATATCGTGTGTCGCTGCTGCCTGTGTGTGTGAGTGAGCTGTGTGACATTGTGAACACCTTGCTTCCACGCACTCCTGTCTGTCTCCTTCTTTTTCCCCACTCCACGCACACACCCGCAAGCACACGTGTACACATGGCATCATCGCTCTGGTGCGTGATTCACGTCACTTGAGCAGCGGCTTTGCTGAGGGCTTAAATAAGGTGAGAGAGTAAGGGCTGTGGGTGCGTAGGTGTTCGCTTGCATGAATGACTGCACATATATGTGTGTGTGTGTAATGGTGGAGGACTAAGGTGACTATCAGTCCTGTAGTTGCTTGTAAATCAGGTGATCCCCCCCTCCTTTTCGTACACCACCCCTTCCTCCTCTTTACTCCTTTCTCTCATCCTCCGGAGTCAAGTTGCGAGTTTCCGTCAGAGGAACAAGTGATAGCGCTCCCACCTCTTCCCTCTCCTCCCACCTCTCTTTTCTCTCCCTCCCCTTCCTGCTTTGCTCTCTCTCTCTCTCTCCTTCTCTGCCTCTGCAAAGCATTCCACTCTGTCCTGATCACTTGCCCCCGGCTCACTGCTTTCCCTTCTTCTCTCTCGTTCAGTGGCTGTATGAAAGGAGCGCCGTGTGGTCGCAGGCAAGGCTGGTGGAAGAAGTCAAAGCAGAGGTAGGCACTCTCTCTCTCTCTCTTTCTTTCCTCCTCTTCTTTCTTTCCCTGTCCCTTCCTCTCATCTTCAGGGAGTGGCAAGGAAGCACTCAGATTTTCAAATATTGCACCTTAGATTGCTTGATATGATTGTCACCTGATTCCCATCAGCCTCGTTTCCTTCGGTGTGTTACTCTGCCACTGTTTCTCTTTACTTGCTTTGTTTTTCTACCATCTGGTTGTGTCCTCCGCTTCACAGGGATTGATACCATCTCTTATCTCTACCTCTCTTGCACTCCCTTTACCTCTCTTTTTCTCATCTGCTCACTTTCGTTTCAGTCTCTCCCTCTGTCTGTCTCTGAGTGAAGTGCGGCACACAGCGCTCTACATCTGTTGCGTGTCATTCTGTGCTGCCTATCAGATTTCCCGTAAAGCTCTCATCTTGTTCTTAATTGCTTTGCCTATATTTTCCAGTTCTCCCAGTTGTATCTCTGTAAAAAGTAATTATTTGTATTTTAACTACCTTAAAACAGGAACTGTGCTTAAGCGACTGCGCT
This sequence comes from Neolamprologus brichardi, assembly GCF_056152115.1. Taxonomy (NCBI): domain Eukaryota; kingdom Metazoa; phylum Chordata; class Actinopteri; order Cichliformes; family Cichlidae; genus Neolamprologus; species Neolamprologus brichardi. The sequence continues at coordinate 24,667,322 of NC_142115.1, forward strand.
GTCGACGTGATTAATTTACTTTACATACTTTACATTTACTTTACATACTTGTTGGGAACTTGACTTTTCCTGTAGTCGTGTGTTTCTGTGAATTCATGTGGAACAAAAGGAACCAATGTTGGTAGATATGACTTTGGCCTTGATTGTGATTGGCTGTTGCACTCCAGGCTCTGTTACAACAACATACTTTCACTAGAACTCTTTTGTCTCAGCCACTTGTTTGGGTTGGAGCACGAGTGAGTGTGAGCCTGTGAGAAGGAAGGAGCTGTAGACTGTTATATATTATTGTGCCTGTCATGCTAATGGCTTGTTAACCTTACTTTTTTTTCATGGAGATATGATTTGGTTTACATTTACTTCTTGCTATTTACTCTTTTCTCTACTGTACACCCCTTCTTTCTCTCTCTCTCTCTCTGTCTGTGTCATCATTACACCCTGTCATAATTTCTTCTGCGGTTGTCCCCTTTTTTCCTGATTCTCCTTCACGCTCTCTTCCCTCTCACTCAAACCCTGCTACTTTGCTGTCTCCACTTGTCTACCTTTACACGCTCTTCTTTTTCCCGCCTTCATCCCCCCAATTCTCCCTCCTGCAGGTTGTAAAATGGATCCTCCTCAGTCAGAGTCATCACGGGAAGGGCAGAAAGCGGAAGAGAATGGAGCCCAAGGTGAACTACAAAGAGGTAGGAGGCACTCTGCTGTATTAAAAACTCCATCTACCTTCACTCTGCTCTACTTCTAACTCTTGGACATGTCCCCTAGCTTGTTTGAAAGCCTCTTTCATTCTAACCACCTTGATTTTTTTTTTTTTCCACTTAAAGTAGCTGATCGTTACAGTATTTTTTGTTTGTCTGAAAACACAATTATCCCTAATTCTGTTTATGTGTTACGTCTGTGAGGACAGTCTGCCCTGTACTTGTTTAAGTCTGTGTTTATGTTGTGTCCTCTGTCTACATATTTAACCTTTTAAGAGCTTGTATACATCACATAGCATGTGTGTGGCCTTGGTAAGTGTGTGTGCGTGTGTAGGTGTCTGTGTTTCTCTCAGGGAGGTGGACATCATTGCGCTTTTTTGACATTGAGGAGATACTTTCTGACGTGGAACTTTCCTTTGCAAACAGTTTTCTTCTCATTTACCAGCAAATAAAATAGTAAAAATTCCATTAAAAACAATCCAAAAATGATGCTTTAGCCCGTGCGAGTATGTGTAGTGTTAATTAGGAATCTCTGGAGACGGCTAATCCCCTCCACCCACTAATTGACACATGGACTTGCACACGCCTGCATCATTAATGAACACACACTGATCTATAAGCCACAGAGGGCCAGAAGTCATTAGCGAGAGTGGAGCAGCTTTTATATATCACTCGCAATATGTTCAGATGTTGTACACTGTAGGAAACATTTGCAAAGCTACTCATCTTTTTCTACAATGTATTTTATGTCATGAATAAATTAGGTGCCCCCGGAGTCTTCGAATAAAATTTTGGAGGAGGAAATAAAACACTGCTCTTTACATCCACTTTATTTCTAGGGTTTCACATTTTCTCTCTTTGTACTGCTGCTTTCAGTGAAAGCAGGGGTATACATATTTAAGGTGTGCTTAAAAGTTTATTTTAAATAAGATCTCATGTTGGAGCGTGACCTTTTTTCTGGATTCGATTAGCTTCAGCTCCTTTCAAACCCTGTGTTGTAATTTGGAGCACACGTGAATGAAATGTCAGAGCGGCCCCTACCCCCACCCCCACCCCCTCCTCCCTTCAACCCACCTGATACCTATCATCTGGCTTATTTACAACATACGCACACACATATATATACACAAATACACTTAGTTCTATGGGGCAGCAAAAGGGACTGTTCCTGTGGGGTGGGGGCAGAGAGTGCTGAAATCAGCCTCACGAAAGAATAGCCAATTACTGTCCACTTGGCCGTGCACAATAGTGAGAAAGAGGAGGGAGGGACGGATGGACGGACGGACGGATGGAACGAGGGAGCAGGGGGGATATAGGGGCAGGGGTGTGGGAGGTCAGCGTTTGAAGTTACACCATAAAAGCCATCCTGAAAGGAAACACTGAGTGACCCCTCCCCCCCAATCCATCCACTCCTCTCCCCTCTCTCCCCTGCGGCCCGGCCCTCTCCTCTTCTCCTCCCCTGCATCTCCCTCCCCTCCCTTTGTTTCAGCGAACAGAGTGCCCCATGGACCAACCAGGTGTATTTTATATTACTCCTTCATGTACTTCAAACGCCAAACAGTCCAATTTCTCCTCACCCCCTCTCCTCTTGATCTACTACTCCTTCTTTCCTTTTCCCTCCATCTATCAGCCTGTTGTAAGGCTATAAATCACCTTGCAGATCTGATCAGCAAAGGTAAAGAGAAAAACCAAAGGTAGGAGCATAAAACGCCAGAGACGGGAAGGCAAGAGAGGACTGACTTAAATAGCTGAGGTGTATCAGTGATGAGGCTATGATTGGATCATTAGATGGAAAATTGTAAACACTTGATATCACTGTTTTGAATTCTGTATCTCCTGTGGTTTATTTGGGATCAATTCAGCTGAAACTTAAACTTAAAATAGATCTAAGCCACAAAATGATGAGCTTCAGTGGAAAATGACAAAGGGAGGGGAAATGGGAGATGCTACTTGAGACAAGAGGGGGGGATAGGTGATGGCATGACTGTACAGAAAGAGGACAGCCACGGGAATAAAAGGTTAAAAGAAAAAGTAGAGGACAAGGGGAAAACAAATTGGTAAAACAGGATTTTTGGACCTCAAGCTGGCGCTAGACTAGCGGTGGATTAGAGGTTGATGATTGTGGAATCCAGTACGGTAATGAATCCGCTGCAGACATTTGAGGAAATGAGGACCAGAGTGGATATTTGAAAAGATGAAGCACACATGTGTGGATACATATGCAGCATTGGTCAGTTGTTGTAGAGGTGGTTAGGAAGAAAGAGAAGAAAAAGTGAGGGGGGCAAGAGAAAAAGTAGGATATTTAGTGGGGAGGAATCAGGCTGAGCCAGTGTTTAGCACTAATGACATCAGGGATGATTAGGGAATATACACACATTTACGCACCGACACAAACCTATAGGTTCATAAAGTGCATGAGCCAGACACCCCCTGCAGAGCAGCCCAAGATCTGGTCAATTTAATAGAGCCAAAGTTTATTACCAACTTCCCCTCGTCTTTGTTTCTGTGTAACGTTATTGATTTACAAGCATCTCGGTGTGCACGCCGAGCATTTTCCTTGTCCACACGTGTAAGTTGTGCGCGCACGTCTGATATGTGTGCATGTGTCCAGCGTGCGTGGAGAGGTCTGAAGAGGGATATTAGTCACGCCCGTGTGGTAATGGGCCTCATTTTGCTCTCATTTTCATCTGTGGTCTCCGTAATGAGGGGGTCCATCTGCCCCTGCTGATCAAGACAGGAAACCCTGTAGGGGAATTTTGTGAATAACTGGAGATCTTGGCCAACTATTTTGGCAAAAACCTGCTTGTCTGTTCTGATTGTGCAGTTAGCAATTTGTAATTGATCTGGTACTTTATCATCAACTAGCTTCCATATTAAATAGCTGGGAAATGGTCAGTGGGCATCGTAACAGACCAAAGCTTATCCTAAAACCTCAGTCCAGCCTTGTTAGCTGTATGGAACTTCATGGAAAAAGTGGCTTGTGGAAATTTCTTGTGCGTTTAATGGCAGGCGAGTTACAATAACATTTTAAAACTCCTATAATGGGGTTAAATTGAAATCTGGGTGTTTAATATTGCTAATGTTGATCAAGTAAACAACCTCCACACTTTAGGCTTTTTTAAAGTACTTTTTTACTTGAATACAGTGTATTAGTTCAGTTTGTCCTGCTGTATTTAGCGCAGATGTGATAAGGTTCTGTATATAGAGCATGTTTACATAGCTCCTTCTCCGGATAAACATATCTGGGAAATTGTGTAATCCTGAATTCTTTTCATTCCAGCTGAAATTGTTTTAGACCACACTATTTTTAATTCCAAACTGCAAACCTTTGTGAATGTAAGCATGCACGAGTCTTGTGTCAATGAGATCAATGAGATTTTATTGTCCCAAACATTGTGATTTTAGTCATAATTAACCGAGGACTTCTAATCATTTCATTTAAATTGTATGATTCCACATTTTCACCATGCTTTGTTTTTTGTGGGTTTTTTTTTAAAACCCCACACAAAAAGATTTTTAGCCTTGTAGTATTTATTGCACGGTTTGCCATATGATTATACACACAGAGTCTCTGCAGGCTCAGAGTGATAATGTATGTAAGAACAGGGACATCTTTCTCTGGGCCACAGATGCAGCAGAATACGCTGACAATGAATCAGCTTCCATCTCAGTGTCACTCCGTCACCTCATTTGCACCTACACGCCAGTGTGCATCTTCCTGGTTAATGACACGAGTTACTATGGAAACACGCATCATCAAGTTTGTGTTTGTTGCCATGGAAATGTCAACAACAACAGGTTTAGAAGAACATCCTGTCTTGCAACAGCACTTCGGTGGTTAAAGTGTACCCTCTTGAAACAGAAGGAGGGCAGTTGACTTAGACGTTGTCACATGGGCTGGCATTATCACAATATTCAGCAGCTGCAGCTTATAATTATATAATTTGTGAGAAATTATTGATAACTTTAACTTTATACTGCATGCCTTCTAGGTTAAAATTTTAAAGATACGCATGTCCAGTGTGGAAATTAAATTCTACTTCCGTTTGCTCTAGAGCAGTTACTAAACGGACCTTGCAGCTCTGGTATGCCGCAAGGACATATATGTTGGCTTCTATTTTAGGAGACAATTTAAACCCGTGAATAAATGAACTGAGTTTGAGTGGTGACTGAAATCTCTTGTGTTGTAATGAGGTGCGATGTTGATTGATGTTGGTTCGACAGGGGAAGTAGTAGTGGTTATAACAGGGGCCCCTGTTGGAGAGTAAACAATAGGAAGGCTATGATCAAAAGCCTCTTCAGTTGGGTGGGGTTTGCAGGTGGTGCACATTACCCTTTCATAGTGGGCTTCTGTAAGTAGCAGATGGGAAACACGAGAGAGAGCAATGTGGAAATAGTTTCAATCAGTGTTATTTGGTACTTCTTCATGACTTTGATTATTGTAAACATAGCTGAGGAGTGGGAGATGTTCCCACACAAAAGACAGACAGAATTTAATCCTTAGCCCATGTTTTGCAAACAAAGACTTAAATGTTTTGCGTGTGCATGTGTAAAAATTGCAGGAAAGTCTTAAGAAGGAAGTCCGAGACGCACGTATGCCCGAAAGCCTTGTATTTATTTTCCTCCCCTTCTGAATCTGTCTTCCTCTTCTTGCCGTTGTTTAGAGTTTGACCAGTAGCCATAAAATAAAGCATATCCGTTTAGTAATGGTGTTTTTCATGGCATCTGTGTTGCTGTTTTCTTCAATAAGACGTCACTGCTTCAAATTGCACTCAGCCATAATTGGCGATCTGAACTCCGCCCCTGTGTACTGTTGACAAGGACACATCTGGTTTTCCCTCGTTTTTGTTTTCCAGTCTCCAGTGTGCTTCACTCCTGGTTTATTCGGCCTTTTCTTTTACTCTTTATATCAGTCTTTTTTTCCCCCTTTCTAACTCTGTCTCACTCTTTCTGTGTGTGTCTTTCTCTCTGTGATTTATTGGCAATGAATCAGGGATGAGGGAGTATGCCGGAGGAGAGATGGGAACATTCAGGGAAATGGCTGTTTCCGGCCAGACTTCACATCAGGATGGGAAAGTGTATGTGCATGTTTGTGTGTGTGTGTGTGTGTGTGTGTTTCTTCGTCATCACCAACTGGGGATCAGCGAAGGGCTGCTTTCTGGCTCTGTCCGCTTTCGTGTAACAGCCCATTACATGGAAACGGGCAGCCCACTGTTTTTAAATAAAATCACGATGAAGCTTTTAATACACACAGGAGCACATGTGAGTTTTTGGAAAACCTCCTTTTCGATAATACATTGAATAAAAAATGACCTTCGGCTGTGGTTGTGATTTTATGATGATTAGTTCTACTTTTTTAAATTTTAGACTTTTCTTATTGAACAATCATGTTATAGTCAGTGTTGGTGTGATGGGAGGTTGAAGGCTGAGGTTTCGTTCAAATTATAGATTGTTATAGTTTGCGAGTGGCTGCTGGCTGATGCCAGGTCACAAAGAGGGTGGCAGACCGAAAAACCACATTGTGATCACTTTGATTGCTAGCTGCAGTCGCATGTGGTTGGACGTTGACTTGTCTGCAAACACTTGCTGTTACTTCCCAAGTAGTAGTGAAACTCGGAAGTGTGACGTAAACCAGAAATGGAGACCTTTCACCTTTAAAGTAAGAGCTGTGTGTCTTACTGCTGCAATAACAACACACTTTTAAAAGTTTTTATATTTAAAAGTTTTAAAACTTTTACTTTGTCAGTGAACCTTCTCCATTTCTGACTTGCATCATAGCAATCTGCTACCAACCAAAGCAGTCATGAGGATGTTTTCTGTTCAACGTCCTTTACCTCTTTGCTGCCAGTTTCACACTAGTGACAGCCACACGTTGGTGGCTGCCACTCACCGTTCTCTAGGCCTGCATGAATGGAGCTTTAGCAATGCATCTCATTACAGTAACTGGCAGTACCAACTCACAACTGTTTGAACAATACAACATTTTCCCTTTAAACTGGTGGTCTCCAGGCCTGTGTTACTGACGTCAAAGCTTAGCTTTTTTTGTAAATATGATGTACAGATTGTCTGGACTCTTGGGTGTTAGATGAAGAGTTCAGGGAGGCAGGAGGCAGAGTTTAAATAGGGATGCGATGTGCAGTCTTCTAAGGCAGTTAATCTGATTTCGAAGTTTAATATGAAAAACAAAATTCATGTATTTCTCTTCAGTAGGAGCACCGCAACCAGTGGATTCAGTCATAATCACTTGTTTATTTTAAGCTTTATTTTTTTTGAACTTTTACATGTGATTTCCGGTTACTGAACCGTAGCAAACCATCTCCACAGTGCAGAGCTTTGTGGGTGTAGTGAGATAGGTGCCTGCAAACCAGAGGGGATAATCTTTGCTTATTAGCTGTGTTTTATCATCTGCATCCATTTATTCTCTTATGCTGTTAGTAATACATCTTTTGCGTTACACCATTTGAACTTGTGTTGATAGAAATGGAGATGCCCTCTAAAGAGTTTTTTTCTAGCCATGTGAGTCTTTGGCACTACATTACAATTACATATTTCACAAAATGCATAAACACTGTACACCTGTATATCTAATCTATGTGTGACTGAACAATGATAAGTAGCCAAAAATTAAATAAACATGAGATAGAATGGGCAGATATATGGACTTTATTCTCCCCACTCTGAGCTTTTAGTTTTCAATTTCCAGAAACTGTAGAGAAGTATGAGTACATTTACTGTCTGTTCAACATATACAAATAACACATTAACCACCTGAAAGACACATCGGCACATATAATGTAGCTACAGATAGGGAGTGAGGGTGAGTCCAGGACATGTTGAGACAATGGAGCACGAGCAAAACAACAGATCAATAAAAGTATCTTTACAGCTTTGTCATCTTCTGCAGTATCTGTTGTGCAAAGTGCTGACCAGGAAGGACAGATTGTGTGGGAATTGAGGGATCAGCGGCAAACAACTGCTCTTTGATTCACTGTTCTCTCACAATTGCTTTGCATCAATAAGCTGTTGATCCAACGTGACCTTCCGTGGAAACTTCTCAGTCTAGTTTGTGCTTAATTCAATGAATAAATAGTCAGGGATGAAGTAGTTTCATGACAGACCTGATGTCATAATCCATAAATCCAGTAAATGCTTCCTATAATGAGTTTAACTCACGGTGCAGCATAATTGGATATTACTGTATGAAATGACACGCAAAGTCTGTAAAAGTTACACCCAGTTTTCCACTTTCTCCTGCAGTCATGCTGAAAATAGTTTTTTCCTAGTGACAGATAGCAAAAAGCTAGACAAAAATAAAGTGAGAGGAGATAATTAAAATTTATCAAGGTTGCAAGTGTTAGTGATGGGAAGACTTATGTTTAGAGTCGGGTGAAGTGGAGATGGCTCCATTTGTGTTGCGTTAATGAGGGAGAGACAGAAAGAAAGTGAGAGGGATAGAGTGCCAGTGCCTATTTGTCTCATTTATCATTCAGCTGCGTTTCTGTTTTCGGGGTCATTTGAAGCTCACTGGCGCCCTCGTCTCATCCGGAGTTCCCCACCATCTGTGTTTGTGCATTCGTGTATGTGATGTATATATGTGTGTGTGTGTGTGTGTGTGTGTGTGTGTGTGTGTGTGTGTGTGTGTATGCCGGTTGTTGCTGCTCTGCAAATGGGTGTTTATGTGCACCTGTCCATACACACACACATTAGTAATACTGTCTTGTGTGCATCCTCTAGCCTTGTACAACTTGCAGCTAAAAGCTTAATCCCAATCCATTTAAAACCAGATCTTAACCTTCAAAAAACCTTTTAAATACATGTCAGAAAGTGAGGATGAGCCAAAATGTTCGAATTTTCCTAATGTGTCCTCACCTCAAGGTCTCAAATTCAATTTGGTCTGCATAAATATTGACGTACGCGGACACATGCACACTCACGGACACACAAATATAGAAATATACGAGAAGGCAAAGAGTTTTGCTGAAGAAGAGTGGGGTTGGCGTAAAGAGTAGTTGTATAGAACGAGAGTAGCTCCAATAGGCTTTTCACTGAAGTGGTCAAAAGCAAAAAAAAGTACACACACTCACACACATACACACATACACATGCATTCTGAATCCCTGAAGCATTTGAGTGTCATTAAAGTGCAGCTGTGTTTGTCTTTCCAGCACACATGGAAAACACATCAGGGACAGACGAAGCGAGAGAGATCAGCCTTCTGAATATGTCTGCCACAATACGTAGAAACAGAGCACCACACTTTGTCACTGGCACAGATGCCCATCGTTCATTTTGGAGTCCGTTCAAACACAAATGTAGACATTTGAGTATAATGCAGTGCTATAAAACGCAGTGTAGCGCAGAGGTCGTGATGTTAAAGCCGGCGACACTTCAGCCAGACATTTAGTGTAGAGTCATGTTTAATATTGGGCTGGGCTGTAAAATGGAAGTAGCTTTTTAATGGTGGGAAATGAATCAATGCTTTTCGCATAAAATCTGATTTAGGCGTCACCTCGCTGTTTTCATTGCCCGCATCGTTTAGGAAACAGCGCGCAATGTGGTGTTTGTGTGTCTGTGTGTGCACATATAAACGCGGAGTGATGAGTGCTACAACATCTGTCTTTCCTGGTAATGACTGGGGAGACTACAGCTCTTTCGGGTATCCCCGACATATTTAGTGGCTTTAAGAAAAAAAAACTGCTCACACACAAACATTCACACATGTACACAAAGTAATGTCAGCTGTATGCTACTAGATCCAATGATTACAGAAATCCCTGTGAATGAGTGCAATAATATTACTCAAATATTTGACACTAAGTGTCTGATGTGCGGGTGCTGTCTGAGAGAAACCCTGGCTTATAATCCCCTGTTCTTCATTTGTTGGGGTTACGCTTATTCACTCCATGTGAGTGGGTGTATGTGTTAATGGCCGCATTGGCTTTCCTTTAACGTTAGAGACATTTTAAAACTGTTTGAGAAGCAGAGACAGATCCATCACCTAACTATGACTTCACTAAGAGGCTTGTTGCCAGAAACCCCCGTTTTACAAATTTTATGGCCCCCCCTTTGAGACCCATTGAGGTACTGGACCTCTGTGGGGTCTCCGTTAAGTGTCTGGCACCAGGATTGGATTGGAGTCTGGGGCGTTTGTTGGTTGGGTCCGTGCTTTGTGCTCTTTGTCGTGTTCGCCGTTGTGTGTGGTAGCTGGTTGGATTGTCCCGTTAGGATGGCTGCTGCCATTGGGGAGTGTCGTTACCATGGAAGTGCATGGTTGGTCTGGAGCAATGTTGTGCTGGGTGGTACGTCTCAAAGTGACATCAAGAACATTTCATCGTAACAAGATAATCAATGTTATTCACTTCACCTGTTAGTGGTTTAACTGCTCATCAGTGGAGACAGATTAAATATGTTTTTTCAAACCACTCATTTTCTGAAATATGAGTCAGGTTTTTCCAATAAATCATGTGGTTTATAGAATTGTAAAAAAAAAAACAAAAAAAAAAAACAGGGTATCTTCTATCTGTTAATTTTGCCTAACCCACAGTTTTAAAAATATTTCTTTCACACAGGACAAGGAAAAGCTGAAGATCATCACAATTAAGAATTTGGAACAAGGGGCCTGCTGGGAATTATTGGCATTTTTAGGTCTGGTTTTAGCTCTTGAAATGTTCTCATAACAAAAATGTCACAGACACCGTCGATTCTTGCCCTGTTAAGAAGAAATAAATGCAATAAAACAGTAGAAGAAAAATATTCAAAAACAAAACAATAATTTTGTTGACATGTCAAGTTATAAAAAAAAAACCCTGCCGGGGGATGACAGGGCCCACAATTTGAATCTTTTCAATGCTCTTGTACTGTCTAGTATTTACAGTCAGATACAGATAAATATTCCTCTCCCAGTCTATCATATATTGCAAAGCTGAGTGTGGTATCATAATAGGAAAAAAGACGGGTTGTTGTGTAAGTTAATCTCTCCTCTTTCTGTTGCGTCTTCCTTCATTCTCTAATATCTTCCCCCCCTTTTGTGTCTGTATGTGTGCGTGTGTGTATCTGGCTCTTTGTGGATGCGCATGACTCCACAGCTGTGTGTGTCTGTCTGTCTGTCTGTCTGTCTGTCTGGGCAGCAGATATCTGGGTTTAGTCCATCCCACATACCTCTGTCAGCTCAGACTGCTTCAACCTACCAAGCCCAGAGTTCACTCATGAGACAACACACATATGCAGTATACTCCACACATACACACAGATATACGGGCAAGCCACAGGCAAGTTTCTCAGCTCGCACACAAACAGAAAGACACTTAAACTTTGAGCCACAAGAGGATTCATACAGTCTCTTCCTGAACATGACCTTTCTTTTTGATTGGTCTGGCAACATTAGCCTCCCTGCTGCCGCTCCTTCTTTGTTTTTGACTATGTCTGGCAGACACCTCCCATTTATCGCCCACTGTGTTTTCTTTTCCACTATGTTTTCCTTTCCCCTATCCTGTTTTTAATCTAGATTTCTCAGTGTATCTTTCAACAAGAGTTGATGCTGTCACTCCAAACTGGAGGTCATTGCTGATGCATGTTTGTGTTTTACCCTTATTATTGTTGTCATCTGAGTAAACCTAGCTTGAGTAGAGTCCTATCTGCCAGTGTGGGTTTGTGTGCATGCTTTTGCCTTCACTGTGTATGCTGACATTTAGAAACCTAACCACATCCAAAATGGCGTGGTGGAACTCTGTTGCACAAGCCGACAAAAGTGCTTTGACCCGTGTGCTTTTGTTACTGTGCCCTGTTAACCCCTGTAATTATTATAATTTAGAACAGAAACCACCACTGATATTTATCTGCCAAATCCATTATATGAAAATGGATTTTATTTTATTTTATTATAAATATTACCCCGGTGGTAATATTTAACCACACCCCATAGGCTGCTCTCACCCTCCAAGTATAGGGCTAAAACAAATGAGATAAGGAAATTAAACTGAGGCTATTTCCAGCCTTTGTCACAATTCATGCATTTATACTTAATGCCTTTAAAGAGAGTGCAGTTTGAAAATTGTGAGGTATTTGAATTGTATTTGTGTCGAGCATCTGGGACGAATCAAATGCTTCAACTAAAATCTAGCATGTTGATGATCAAATCAAAAAAGTTGCAAGACACTTACTTAATAAGTGCTGGTATCAGATAAAGTTGACATCGGCTCTTATTTGGTAAGTTTAAGGCTTTTTTGTGAACTGTCAGCACGAGTAAATGTTTATATTCAAATTGCGTATAATTTAACAACCTTGTTATTGGAATTTACATATTAAAGGAAAAATCTGCTGTGCATGTGTGTGTCTGTCTCTGAAGAATTCACTGACAATTCTCTGACAGGCATGTATTTTAACTTGTAGATCCACTCGAATTATTTAGACAGGGATAAAATAGTTTGTAGAGCTCTGTTTTAAGTTGCAGAAATCTGTTGCACTGATTTGAAAGAATTATCTGGCTTTGGATATGCATAAAACATTAGTTGAAAGGATCAACTCAAAGTTATGTTGATATTGTCAGTGGATTTGGTGATAAAAATATAGACTATCATCAGGCTTATGCTCTGTCTGCTTTCATAAGAGTTTGTCTCCCATCACTTTGTCCTTGTGTAGCTGCACAAAAACGCCTATATGCCTCTGTTCTCCACAATCCCTTTCTCCTCACCTCTCTCTTTGTCTAAGCTGACGTCCAGCTGTTTGGTTGTGTCACTGTTGTACAATTGCTACAGAATCCCCCCCCCCCCCCCCCCCCCCCCAACACACAAACAGCAGTCCTTTTGTTCTTGCTCTGTTTGAAAGGCCTCTCTCTTTCAAAGGCATACGGGTGGTGCAGGGGCAAAACACTCAGCAGCCACCACCGAGACCTGGGTTCGGTCTCCTGTTGTAACTGTGACTAGTTGTTTGGGGCACCTGCTTGTAGGTGCGTTGGATCTAAGGTTGCTTGTTATAACCTTCTGAGAAATGTAATTCTTGTGGCACACTGGGGAGTAGGCATTTGCCTTTCTCTGCCTTCCCAGATTAGCAGTAGCACACTAAGTAGTAAGGACTGTACCACAGGGGAATTGAGCTTTGCAAAATTAAAGAGAAAAAAAAAGGTTGTGTAGATAAGAAAGAAGCCAGGTCTGAATTGTTTGAGGAGTTGTTTCTCTGTCCATCAGAACTTAAACAGAGGATTGTGGGAGGAGGAGGAACAGTAAGAGGGAGGCATCCACTGGAGACAGTTAGATTTGCAGCTTGCGTCAAAGCACAAAGTGCCAGAGATTAATTAAACTTCTCCCTGTTTTGGAGGTGTGTGCATGTGTGAATAAGTATGAGTCAGGGTGGTGATGAGTAGGAGAGAAAACATGTTAATTGCCTTCATCATCAGTGCCAAATTGCAGGAACATAGAATTTTACATAACAAACGCCCCACCTTCTGCGGCGCACAAAGAAAGAACAAAGTGCTGAGGCAGAGATGGAAAACCATCTAAAGAGCAGCAAAGTACACACCTCAATGCATGCTTGTGTATACTTGCACACTCATTTTGTGCAGGTGTTTTCTTTTTTATGTTGTTGGTGCATGTGCTGCTGATTCCCCACTGAGTCCCTCCCTACTTACAGGTCCACTGTGTGTGGTTTTTAAGCTTAACCCGTCAGTCGCAACCCCATTGTGACCTCATGCTGCTTTTTGATTGGCCTGAGATTGTGAACTTGAGGCCAAGAAAGAAAACGAAGGGGGGGAAACAGGCAGCTATGCACCCTAACAGCAAGCTGCTGATTAAACATACTTGAAAAGTGATGCATTTACATAATCATGAATGTACATAAGCTGGGTTAAACGTTGGGGATTTAGGGTCGAGAACACAGGCTAACGTGCAGAGTGTATAATAAAGCTGCTCTTTGTATACGCCCTCAAAACTGATTCCAGCACATTTGACTGAGAGAACCTAATTTCGGCACATAGGCTTGTTTGTTTTCTAAATGAGCTTTTCATTCTCGTTCTCAGGACGGTGAATATCCCTGACCCTTTGCGTGCTGTCAGCCCATATTTGTGTAGGGAGATAAATGAACAAAATAATTGATTTCAGCAGCTATTGTACTGTGAGGATAGAGCTTCTTCCCCTATATCTGTCCCTCAAAAGCCCTCTATATGTTTTGATCCCCTGAACGATTGCAACAGTCCGACCCGCAGTAACTCACACAAACGCATGCATATATACTGCCTCATTCCAGCATCTGTAGCTATTCCGGTTTGTTGATTAGGCTGGTTTCCAATTCGGAAAGACAAAGAATGAGGGATATTAATGATTAAATTACAGATAGACAGGCACAGTTGTAGGTCATCACCGAGGTCATCAGTCTGTGACCGGCACTATCTGTGAGATCATCACCATGCTGTAGCAACAGCAGGTGTGACATCATTTGAGGAGATGATAGAATAGAGGATGGCTCCATTGCACAAGTTGAAAGGGCAGCATGTGACTCATAGGTAACCTTTTAGTATCTCCTGTGCATGTGTGTGTGTGTGTGGACTCCAATCCATTACCCAAAATTGGTTTACAAAACCTATGTCATCAGACCCTTTTGTAATGTCTTTTTGGACCTTGTGAACCCACAAGATTGCAGTATTATATCCTCACAGTGAATGAATTTATTCTTCTCGAGCCACTTATCATATTTATAGGGTCATCTCAATATTGCTGCACCTTCAGCTAAAGTCTCCCACACTTGTTCCACACCAGCAGAGACTTACCACTATTGTGTAACAGGGTCCTTTTGCTAATAAGTGATCATGTGATGTTACAATTAAATAAAGCGTTTCTTTCTGGGGAAGGTAGTAAGAGTCTGTTTTCACTGCACATCATTTCACTTGGTAGGAGTACACATTGAGAAGCAAAAACGGATTAAACAGTAAAAGTAAAGCAGCGGTTCAGAGATTTCAGAGAAGCGGTTGAAAACTTTCCAAAAAGTAACCAAGACACAGAAAGTTTCTTTCAAATTATTTGGTTTTATATTATTTTCTTGCCTTTTGATTACTATTTTATTCTCGGCCATCTGCCCTGTTTTTTTGTGTTTTTTTTCTCCTGCACATTTTAATTTCGTGCAGCTGTATAGAGCAGTTACGAGCTAATTAATAGTGTAAGTGTGTGTGATGCTGTTTATGCTGTCATGTCTGTTGAGAGAACTTTAACAGCTGCTTGGTGTACTGTTCCTCTATCAAGCTCAGTCCTGCCACTATGGTTTGAGCAGATGTACATTTGGGCCTTTAAATACACTGTTAAAAAAAAAATAGGCAAAAAGAGATGCAAGTAGGAGCTTTAATTGAAGGAGCCAGACACATAGTTTGGAGCTCTGAAAGAAAGAGTGAAAGGCAGTTGGTATGGAGACGGGGAGCAGACAGTCATGGAGACAGAGGCAGAGGGAGAAAGAAAGGGAGGTGATCTGAGTAAAAGAAAGAGTGAAACCTTAGTACCTGAGTCGTGGGTTGAGGCCTTTAGCTGCTGGTGCCAGAATGTGTTTTTACGAGCCTGCGGTCAGACAGACATAAAAGGCAGCCGAGCGGCTGAATGGCATCACACACACGCACGTGCATGCACACACATGATTCAATGGCCTCTCAGAAATCACAGTTTGGTTTTATAATGTCACAGTTAGTCAATGTCTCCAACCCCCATAATGCAATGTGACTGAACAAGCAGCACATTCTCCCCTGTGGTACTGAGGTAGGGAGAGACGGAACTGAGGGGAAGTAATGGAGGAAAAGAAAGCAGTTGTGTTAGTTCAGATCAAACTTTATTTAATATGGGACAAAATCACAAGTCAGAAATTTGATTTAAGAGACTTTATGATCTTCACATCACACAACTTTCTTTATGTTGAGGATATGAAACGCCCCCCAGAGCGGGGAGCAAGACGGCAAGAATTTGTGGTCAACGGCAATGAGACAGAATCAGTCTGCTATAAATTTCTGCTTAATGGGTTGGCAATTACACGCAGTTTGTGATAATGTTGCTATCAACTGAGAAACATTAGTGAAAATCAGAAGTATCTTGCAGTCTGCTGGAAATCCATTGCTGTCCTTCTTTAACTTAAGAATGGGGAAAATTCCCTCCATAATCCCTTACTTCTACAGTCTCACTAGGAAAAACATTGGTTGCAACCGTGTGCACTAAACTTGCAAATGGTTGCTTCGAAGACAGTGGTCGGGTCTGCAATTACTCTCAGTCAGTTGCCATTTTCAAAGCAACTTGGGTACATCAAGATGGTGATAAAATGTTAGTGATATATATTAATTCTAATGTACATACATGTGTCTAACGTACAGTTTATTTTAATATTGTAATTAACTTTGATAAATTGAAGGCAATAGATGGAAAAATTCAATCTTTTGCCAACTATTGTAAATTCCTTGCTGTTTACATACACAGAAATTCAAAGGAGCAGCTTAAATTCAGCCCAAACTTTATAAATTTGAAACAGAAATAATTAGAACGCAAACAACTGGCAACCATTTGAGTCCCCTATTACAAAGAGTCTCTGCAGCACAAACAGACTCAGATTTATTGCGACGTGCTGGCAATCTGTCTTAGATGGCAGTTATTTGAAAACCTTCGAAAGTAATTACAGTCAGTCAGACCACAATCGTTTGGAGATTGGTTGCCTCCTACCAGGCAACCTGTGCAATTTCCTTGCAATTAAAAGCGGTTCCAAATGCGAAACAAAATTCAATGCAATCACCATTTTTTCCCCTAGATGTTAGGAGGTTTCCACTGTAGTGGGAGTGAGTTAGAAGATACGCTGAGCATTATAGTAAAGTTACAGTTAGAAAAAGAATATCAGTAGTCCTAAACTGATACTCTTACTACACAAGATTTGACAAGAAACAACACAATCTGTAAAAAGTGTTAGTTATAATCCGTACCCTTTCAACAATACAGTTAGTTTAGTCTTGAAAGATAACTTCATAGAGGAATTACAACAAAACGGAAACAAAAAAGGAACAACTTTTCAGTACTGCCTGGCTATAACTAATTTTTTATTTGTTTACATAGCTTGAGATGATTTGATCTACCGCATTTTTTCTGTTTTGCAGGCTTTAATTTTAGTATAAAGTAATTCAGGATGTAGGACGTCTGTTTTGTCTGTCGTCTCCTTTCTGTTGTTTGCCTTTGTTTTCTGTAACCATTGCTGTCGCCATTGCCCTTTTTATTTTTATTTACAGTTGTAATTGGTTGCACGCATCTTATAATAGAGTGGAAGCAAAAAACACACCAATGAATAAAGTGCTAAAAAAAAAAAAGGATATAGAAATAGAAGCATTTTTAAAAATTCAAATCAGAAAGCAGAAACGTGGGCGAAAGCAGGGATGAGTCACCCACCAGGGGTTACTTGAGGTTATTGCAGTAATGTGATTGTAAATGGTGATTGGCTGCTTGAGCTAAGGAGAATAAAAGAGGTAGAGATCCTGACCTGATTTAACACAGAAGATGTAAAGGTTATATTAATGTTTTGAATCTATTTGTGCATGCATAAAGGCTGCAGAAAATTGACATGGGCTCGCTGTCCTATGTACTGTACAGAACAAGAGTGCTGTTGCCATGGATATGCTGAACAAGTGATGGATTGTTAGATAGGCACAGAAAGGATTTAAGATTTACCTTTTCTTAAAAGAAAAAAAAATCATTATTTTTGTTTAGTTTTTCACAATCTTAAAGAAGGAGATGCAGTGGAGTCAGCTGCCCCTCGTTATCGCTCCTTATGGTGATCAGTATTAAGGATAGAAATCCCACAATAAAGCTTCTGTTGAGCTTCACATGATTTTGTGCTGTGCAAATGTGTTACACCGCAGCAGTAGTATGACTAATACAAGTCCCATAGTCCTATACACCCACACGCATGTACTGACACACACGCACACAAAATGTAGCTGCTTCTTTCTTTTGACTCTCAATTACTCTCAAACTCTAATTTTCTCCAACTCTTCCCGCTCTCATAGGAATACATGCACACGACTGTATATATACACACACACGCGCACCTACACACAAGGCAATATATACCTTATTTCATTTATAGTTTGGGGTGGATATCATATCCTGTGTCTCATTGAGCTGTCAGTCACTGAGGCAAACAGTGTATATTTGCGCATACATGCTCTCACGTGGGTGCGTGTGTCATTGTTCTGTGGAGGTTTGGAGGTCAGTATGAGAGGAGACATTTCAGCAGCATATTTCCCAGAGGTTCTTGAAAGGTGTAATTCAGCATACAACTGGTTTCAGATGACCCCTGCTAGTGGTTTGTAACAATGCGGAGTTTGTACGTTGGTGCGTAGATTCATTTATGTGTAAAGTCTTTAGCGTGTATGTGGATGAATGTGTGCGTTTGTGCATCTGAGAGGGAGCGACTGTGAACTGTCTCCCTCCTGACATTCCTTAATTTTAACAGACAGCATGGGAATGTAATGCTTCTTTAATTTGGTCAAATTCTTCTGTGTGTGTGTGTGTGTGTGTGTGTGTGTGTGTGCGTGTGTGTGTGTGTGTGTGCGTGTGCGTGTGCGTGTGTGTGTGTGTGTGTGTGCGTGTGCGTGTGTGTGTGCGCGCGCGCGCGCGCGTGTGTGTGTGCGCGCGCGCGTGTGTGTGTGTGTGTGTTGAACTTTTCACACAAATCATTGCGCTAGAGAGGGATATGTTTCCCCCGTCAGTGGGGTTTTCAGCACTGTACTATTAAGTGCTATTGTTAGGTACCAATGACCTAGCCTTGACGCGAGTGTGTGTGTTTGCTTTCTTCTATTAGCTGTTTGTGTTGGTGTGCCATTCTCTACCCATTAATAAGGGAGTACTCATCCGTAGAGTTCACCTTTTACCCACAACTGGTCTTTCTCTTCCTCTCTTTCATCCACTAACACACATGTCCACGCTCAGGCTACCCTGAAGTCAGAATTTCGTAAAAGCCCAGCAGTACAGCAGTTCTCAATCCATAATCCATATTTTAACATGAAACATAAAAGCGGATTAAACTGAACACTCAGTTTATTTAAATCCAGGTTGAAGACTCACTTATTCTTAGCTGCATTTAAATAAAGCACCAAATCCGCACTTAAGCTTAAATTTCAAAACTTACATTTTAACTACTGATTTTATCTACTGTTCTGATTTTATCTGTTTTGATTTTATATACTGTTTTGTTTGTTTGTTTGTTTGTTTGTTTGCTTGTTTTAATCAATTTTGCTTTTTATTTGTTTTTGTTTCTAATGTCTCTGTAAAGCACTTTGAATCACCTTGTTGTTGGATTGTGCTATACAAATAAACTTGCCTTGCCTTGCCTTGCCTAAACACTTACCAAATTCTTATTATTCATCACATCATTGTGATAACATTAATGACCTTTTATATACATTTACATAATGTTATGTAAGTTGTACAGTCAGTCCTACAGGCGTAGGAGGAGACAGCATTGTGAATAAGTGCTATATCACTCACTTCAGATTTCCACCTGATACAGGCTTCTCAGGTTTGCTGATGGATGCTGCAAGGCTTAAAAGAAAATGAGTTAAAGCAAGTTGAGCAGGTAGCTACTCTTAACCAGGGGTTCCCATATCTCATATTTAAAAAGTCAGCATTTATTAAAGTATCAACACTTTAACATCACAGAAAGTTTTGGGTTTTTATTAAGCTACTTAAAAATGGTGTATATTCATGTTTCTTCCACTGCTCAACCAGTGCAATATGTAAAATATCCACCGACAATTTTTGTCTTACTTTTGCATAATTGTTGGTTATCACAAACCCCAGAATGAAATTGAGAAGTTTTACAAATCTTTAAAATTTATACATTTTCACAAAGACCACAGTCATGTGGACAAACGATGCAAATCTGGTTTCTCTGTTTTAAAATAACTCGGTACACAACCACATACCTCAAATACAAGCAAAATATACACTTCAGGGTAAATTGTATAAGCCTCAAACAACCCACTTTTTTCTTATGTTGCACCAACGTGAATGCAGCATAGGTGTGTGGGAGTTCTTTTGGTTTAAATTACACAAACCAATATGAAATGTTCCATACTAACCAGAACCTTTTTGACCAAATAAATACCTGCCCACAGAAGAAAAATAAATAGCCTTTTTTTAACCAGTGAACTTTCCTTGTTATTTTTTTCTGCCTTTAATTCAAGTCATTCAGTTAATTTTCTTTTTTTTTTTTTTACAGACAGATCGGGGCGGCGGGGGGAATGGTCATGACTTTTTTTTCCCATAAGTCCCCCCCAAAAAACAGTGGACCTAATCCTCTTCTGTAACTACCCCATCTAAAAGAGTGCTTGTAAATTAAAAAGTTTCCTTTTGTTTCTAACTAACCCAATTAAGTATCCACTGTTTTAAAAAAAAAAAGGATTTGAATAAAAATGCTTGAGGTAGGGAACTTGGCAAAAATGTGGATTTAGTATGGAATTGAAGTAATTTAGGAGTTTTAAAGTTTTTAGTTGTAGAAGTAAAGATCCCTACCCAAGCACAGAGTAATCATGGGCTAACTAATTATGCACATAATAAGGTTTAAAAAAAAGTGCAGTATTCTCCTCTGAAGAACAGACAGAAGGAGTATAAAGTAGCTTAAGTACTTTAGTAGCTGTTTGTGTTTTTGTTGATGTATGCTCGATAGTGTTGGTGTGGTGTGATGGTAACTTCACCATGGAGATGACAACTGATGAGGGAGACGATCGTGTTTCAATGTGTACAGTGTCTGTGCGCGTGTGAGGGTAATAATAACAATGTAAGTTGGTTTGTAATGTACCATCACTGACCAGGAATTTGCTTTTGGAGACACTGTTGCAGACATATTGATTACCACCATGGCAACACAAATATATACAACACACAACAGGCTTTCACAGTCACCGCAGAGGGATGTGAGGAGAGAAAGAGTTAGAGAGAGAAAGACAAAGAAAGAGCTTGCTCCTCACTTTTCAAAGGGAAGGGTGGGAGAGTCAGAAGGATCATGGGTGGGCCCCAAAGAGACTCTTTAGAGATGGAGACGGCACTTTAGAAAACACTCAGCCTTCACAAATTGGAGGGAGGAGGGATGAGGAGCGAGGAGAGTCAATAGAGGGTGAAGAGAAAGACTGGATATCAGATTTTCCACAGAGCTGGATGATCGTCAGTATTTGTGTGTGTGTAGCAGCGATAGTAATGTTTGATTTGAATGTTTTCCAGCTTGAGTCTGAGTGTTATTCCCTCAGCTTCAACAGGTACATGCTAATGTACTTCCTGGTTTTAGATCAGGTATTTCCCAGCAGCACTAAGGAGGTTGTTTACCATAAATAGCTTTCAACACACTGCACAAATGTAGCTATTCATCACGCATTTGCTGGCTGCGTTCACCTCAATAGAAAGAGGTAATCATATCCAGAAAGAGCAGAATGTGGCTTTCTCCTCTGTGTCACTTTCTCTTCACTTCCACGCACCCTGCCTCTCTCAGTTGCGCACGCACGCGCGCACACACACACACACACACACACACACACACACACACACACACACACACACAGCCACTTCATACTTATTTTCACATTAGTCTCTACGGGGCCTTCAGCCATTAATTGTGTCCCAGACTGGGAGCACAGAAGAAGTGTGGCCGGTAGTGCTGGGTGTATCCAAGAGAGAGGCAAGCAAGGCTGGGCACAGCTGTCTCCGGAGGAGGAAGCCACTCTCTCATATCGTTGCCCACATCCATCCTCAGAATACTCATCTAAACTCACTGTCCCTGAAGATGGCAATCACAAGAAGAAAATAGATTGTTTCCTTCAGGTCTACCTCAGGATAACACAAGCAATATATGCACGATTAGGAAGCAGCAGTCAGGCATTTAGTTTTTCCTGAAAACCTTTTAGTCTCTGACATTGATACAGTGGGGGATTTCACTGCAGTCTCGCAGCCTACGAGCAGAAACGTTGTCAAAGATGCCCCCCCCGCCCAAAACTGTGTTCCTGAACAGTGCTCCTCTGAGTTTCTCTACAATAGAACAAAATCAGAAAAGACAACTTAATTTCTTTGCCCTAATATTTTCCGTTCATCTGTCTTTTGCCTATTCTGTAATATTTCCCAGCTGTACAAGATTCACTTTATTTACCATATTTATTTAATTACCACTTCAGCTGTTTTATTATTCCACCACTTCCTCTGTTTGAAAGGCGGCATTAATTGCCTGACTTTTATTGATGTATTATTTTTTTCATCAAAGCTTTCATATCACGGAGGAGAAAATCTAACTCGCGGAAAATAATGCAAATGTGCTTGTGTGGGTGCACAGGATCCAACATGTAAATGATTCAGCTAGTCTTGATAATTTTTGCAAGTTTGGTAATTTGAAGCTGCTGGTGTAAGGAAAATGTGAGTTTTTCCCCCCCCCTTGTATTATTTAATAATGCCTCAATATGTTTTATGAGGCTGGCTAGATTAGTCAGAGCTATTAATATCATAAACCGTTGTCTCCTCAGCTGACGTCGGACCAGCTAGTGATGCTTCTGGAGCTTCTGTTGGAGGAATCGGAGTTAAACGTGGCATCACTTCGTGCTCTGCAGAGAACCTACAGTCTGCAGAATCAGGACGCTGAGGTAAGACCACACACTCGCTTATTCACTCATACAAACGCAGACACATGCTCAGACAAGTGAGCACATTCACCCAACATTTACAATCCCCTCCGATAATAAAAGTAGCTTTCCTCTCCGTGCACATCTTAAAGCATGGCACTTAGTAATGTGTTGTAAATTCTGTTGTAAGAGCTCTCTTCTTTACAGCAGCCATTACTGACTAAATCCCCCAAGTATTTGCTTCATTTTTTTAATGTTGAAAAAAGTTCCTTAATGGTACTGTTAACAGTGTTTGCCTGTGTGTGTGTGTGTGTATGTGTGCATACTTTTCACTGTTTGTACTCTCTGGCTATGTGTGTATGTATGTGTGTGCGTATCATCCAGTGCTTCCTCTCAGTACAGGAGCGCTGTGAAAACACAGCTGTGCCCGAGCCTGTAAACTGTCCACGCTGACTTCCATCATTAACACATGGCTTCTCTTGAAAACAAAAATTTGATACATATTTAGTTTTTTTTACGAGTTATTATTAGTTATATGAGCTGTTTTGTTGGGGCGGTAATGTATATAATGGAGCTCAGATGTTCTGTTATATAGAGGCTGCTCAATTGTGGTGCGTTTCCGCTCATTTACTTGCTGGAATCTGAAATCATAAAGGCGTGATTTTCCCTAGCAGGTCCACGTAGCAAGTAGTGTGTTGGAAGCTGGAAACATTCCTTAGGGATTTTGGTCCATATTGACATGATAGCATCACACAGTTGCTGCAGATTTGTTGGCTGCAAATCCATGATGTGAAACCACATCCCAAAGGTGCTCTATAGGATTGAGATCTGGTGAGTGTGTTGGTCATTTGAGTGCAGTGAACTGATGATCTTGTTCAAGAAACCAGTTTGAGATGAGCTGAAGTTTGTGAAATGGTGCGTTATCCTGCTGGATACACTGTCTTCACGAAAGAATGGACATGATCAGCAACAGTACTCAGGTAGAATGTGGAATTTAAGCAATGCTCAGCTGGTACTAAGGGGACTGAAGGGTGCCAAGATAATCACCCACAACATTACACCACCAGCATCAGCCTGAATTATTAATACAAGGCAGGATGGAATCATACTTTCATGTTGTTTATACCAAATTCTGGCCTTACTTTCCAAATTTTGCAGAAGAATTCGAGTCATTGTTTTATTTTTTAAGCTTCTGTTGTCCAGCAAACTATAGTTTCCTGTCCTTAGCTGACATGAGTGGCACCAGTTGTAGTCTTCTGCTGCTGTAGCACATCTGCTTCAAGGTTTGATGTGTTGTGGCATGCTCTTTTGCATACCTTGATTGTAACGAGTGTTTATTTGAGTTACTGTTGTCTTCCTGGGCATTCTCCTCGGACCTTTGGCATCAACAAGGCATTATTGTCCATATTTTCAGTTTTTTAACCCTGGAGATGGTTATGTGGTAAAAATCCCGGTAGAATATATTTCACTCACTAATCTAGCCAGCCTCAAACATTTCTGAAATATACCGTGTTCAAAGTCACTTAAATCACTTTTCTTCCCCATTCCAATGCTTGGTTTGATTTTCAGCAGGTTATGTTGACCATGTCTAGGCCTACATCCCAATATTTCCAAGATAAAGCTGGAAATAAATGGAAAAGGATTTGTGAAATTTGGATGAAAGCTCCATCTGAGACCCGTTAAACTCATCTTTATTTAGTAGGTTGCAGAAGTAATGTGAGGATTTGAATGTGGTTGTAAATGGAGCATTGCTCAGTCTACATTCTTCAGCTGCAAGTAGGTGGAGGGCGCGGCAACATCTGCTGCACAAATAAAAAAAAAAGTCAAAAACTTCTGTTAAGAGTGTGATTGCTTAAAAGAAAGGTAGTCTTTGGTTCCTTTCTTGACCTTTCTGATTTTCAATTTAAACTTTAGTAAGTGATCTTAACCTACATGCCTAAATACATTGTAGTTGCTGCCATGTGATTGGGCAGTTAGATATTTGTATTGATGAACATGTGAATAGGTGTACCTAGATGCATCCTAGGTATACAAAATCAGAATTCTCAACTGGCACTAACCCCCAAGTCAGGCTTCCAACTCGGAAAGTCGGAGCAGCCCCGCCACCCTCACTTATTCATCCAAGATGATGGCAGTACATGTAAACATTAGTAAAACTGTAAAAACTCAACACTTCTACTGATATATATTTGTGACTGGCAAAGCTGACTAAGCCATATGCAGGGCTAGGCTCGATTGTGCTGTGTTGCTAGTGATAAGTAGCTGTACCTTGCTACCAAACAAATCCTGTTTTTCATTAGTTTTCTGATGTTCCTTTTGGAACACGTTCAACTCGGGAGTGACGTCACTTCCAGCTCCGACATCCGACTTCCGAGGCAAATGGAACGCAGTAAAAGTGGGTGTATTTCAGTAACTCGTCTGTAGTTCATTGTCTTATTTTCACTTCTAGTAATCCACCTCGTGGTCTCGGTCTGAGGTCACTGTGTGTTTGGCCTTGAGTCCAGCTTTTTACACGTAGACCTCTTTAGTCAGACTTCCTGACAGATGAAAGTAGATTCCCATCTGCAATTTCCAGGGAAAAAAAACTTTAAGTGTTTGCTAAAAATACGCAGGGCCATTACGCACATAGTCATGCATGGAAAAACACTCACCTACATACACACACACTCACTCACACAAGCATACCTGCACACACCTGTCTGAAGGCAATGGGCCAGTCCTAATGTCAGTAATCTCATTCAGAAGAGGTTAATCACCTACGTCTCTCCATATAAACGTGTCCATTTATTCTCTCTGTCCAGAGGTCTTTTTTTTCCCCCTTACTTTTTCTGTGTCTTCTTCTCACGCAGCTTTGCATTGTCTGCTGCCACTTTCATCGCAGAGGATTGATGATTGATCTGTTTAAAATAAATACAGGACTGAGTGCAGTCGAGCCCTCTGCAGCTCTTCTGTGTTTACCTGATGGAGAAAGAGCTTTTCAGAGTGAATGAATATTGGGTGATATGAATAGCTGTTATGACTTCTAAAAAGGCAGTTAGTAATGCCGTGACTCTGAATGCATTGTGAAACGACTGATTGATCACTTGAAGATAGACGTGTATTATCAGCCCTTAGCAGCCTATAGTAAACCCCCAGCTGGTCCTCTTATATAAGGAGCATGACATTACATGTTATATATGTAACACAGAAGGCGGTCGAACAAAGTTTCACACAGTCAAAGTGGAGTGAAGTTTACATGACATGCTGCACAAAGCAACAGAAGACTAAAAGGTCTGGACTAAAGGTGCTTTCAAGACTGGCGTGCAAACTTGAGTTTCCGTGTGTGTGTGATTTGCGTAAGCATGTACACAATAGTGAAAGGAAATACGTGGCTGACCACTGGTGTGCGTGCTGTCGGAATGCTTTGTCTACGGCATCAGTGACCATGAATATGTGTGCGAGTGTGTCTGTGAGCTGGGGCATGTGTTTGCATGTATGAGACCAAGTGCGTGACTTTGGCCCTCTTTCTTTCATATGAGCCTCATGTGATGTGAGATGCTGTGTGCAATGATGGGAATTGAGAACCGTTCTCAGATTGTCCAAACCATTTGACAGTTGCCGCTAAGCTTATAAATTCCCGTGTTGTGTATTGTTAGACTTATTGGCGCAGAGCTTTTGCACACCTGAGTCACTTGCAAACCTTAAAAAACACAGTTTCTACACTGCGTACAGACTTGGAGATAATACAACAGTGAGGCTGAAAATCTGCACAAGCTTACTGTGTTCCCACACAGGAAATTGATAAGGAATGGTTCAAGTGCTCTGATCAAGAATGGTATCAGTCTTTACCTGTGTGATGCTACATGAGCACATGAACATGCAATTCAATTGCGCCACAGTGCACATGCACATATGGAGCATTATCTGAGACTATAACTGGCCTTATTGTGCAAGCGTGATGCTAGGGTTAGGTTTACTGCAGTCACTGGAGACTTCACCGAACCACATCAAGAACTGGGAACATGCAGAGCCGAGGAGAAGAGACAACAGAACAAGGCAAAAGAGTTATTACCGAGGGTCATCTAAAAAGAAGTAAATCTCAAGTTTATTTGTGTGCTTTAATCCAAAGGACTTCAAAGGACTTCACTGGCTCATATTAGACTGGAAACAAAAAACAGCTCCTCAAATGGGCAAAAAATACCCACCCCAGTTTCAAAAATAAAAACCTAGGGGAGGGAAATTCCTTGTAGACTTAATAGATGCCACTGGGCAAACAACATAAATAAAGCGTAATGGTTAAAGTAGTATAAAAAAATGATAAAAAGGCAAAAATTTACAAAGAAAAGAGATAAATGGATAGTTCATTAAGTTTCCCACTCACATACACAGTTACACTAGCTTTACCAAAAAGTCTCCTAATAGCAGCTCTAAGGCTCTCTTGTATACATTTGTCTCATCCTCTTGCTTCATTTTTATGGAACTGGTATAAAATTTGGGAAAATCTTTCGTGAAGAAAGAGAATATTTCCCAAAATGCTGGTATGCAGTATGAGCATTCGCATCTTTGCTCCATGCGTGTTTTTGTGTGAGATGTGAAAGTTTGTTCATCGTGTTAAGAGCGCACACACAGACACTGTTCCTCGGTTGTGAGGAGGATTTGGGGGGGAGAGGGGAGGTTTGCAGTAATAAATGAAGGAATGTCACTGTGTAATTGCATGTGCTGTCAGAGAGAGGGGCCCAGCGAGAGGAAACGGGAGGGGAAGAAAAAAAAGGAGGGTAAGGAGAGGTGCACCAGGCAGCTGCTCTGCCCCCGGGCTCTCCCCAGGAATGTAACCCAGCACGGGGAACAGCTGCCGGGGCTAAGCAGGCCAGAAGGGCAGGGCTGGCACCAGAGGCTACGCATGCTGTACACGCTCATGCGCGCACACCCACCAATGCAGACGCACATGGACGTTCCAGTGCGGGGTAGAAGAGCATTACTCTTAATTTGCTTTCTGCTCTGGGATTCTCACTGCTTTCCAGAATAAAGCTGAAAATAAATGGAAAAGGATTTTAAAAATCTGGAAGAAAGAGCAACTTCAAAGCCCTGTTTAACTCGTCTTTATTTAGTCTGTTGCAGAGGTAATGTGAGGATTTGAATGTGGTTGTAAATAGAGCATTGCTCCGACTCCATTCTTAAGTTGCACAAGTAGGTGGAGGCCAGGGCCACATTTGCACAAGCAAAGCAAAAACTCCTATTAAGAGTGTGACTGCTTAAAAAAAAAGGTAGAGTCTATTGGTTCTTTTCTAGAATACACTATCTCAAAATGAATATCTGTACTGCTCCTTTAGAAATGCCCAAAGCCCGAGGTGTTGAAATAGAATCAATCTCCAGAAATCCCACGCTTGGTCACTGTACTGCCCAAAGGACCAGTTTATCATCCTGAGTGTGCTGAGATAGTTATGGAGAAGACTGAAACACCCACAAAAAAATCAGCCAGGGGAAACTGTCAGGCTTTAAAGTAGCGACAGTTCTTTAAAACATTTTTCATCCACATTTCCTTTTTCAAATCGCTCTTCTGTCTCTTTTATCATCTGTGTCTGCCTGTATATCCATACACGCACTTGCTGCAGATCCATGCACGGTCACACATGCTCACGTGCACGCTCGGAGCAGATGATGAAGGATGATGGCTGAGGCAGGGACAGAGCCAGTCTCTGATCTCTCCTGTAACCGCGGCAACAGAGCTCCTATTGATCCTCTGGAAGAAAGGCCAAGCGTTAGCTCCCATGCGCACACAAGTGCACACATGCACGCGTACAGTAGAAATACACCTCGACACACACGCACATGTGGAATTAAATCAAACTTTTTACTTTTTACTTGAATTTTAGACTGTTTCGGAAAGAAAATCATCTCAGTCTTCTTAAATATTAAATATATTAAACCTCCGATTGTGGATGACTCAGTCCAGAGGCTCCCAGCTTGAGCTGTTTTGGCTAATCGCATGTTTGAATTCACTGGCTACAAGCAGGAAAATATATCTGTCAAAGTGGCGAATGCAAAAAAAACCAAACTACAATAAGATGTGTTTAGGAGTCAGTCGTTCCTCGAAATCATTACTGTGTACAATCTTCTGTCTTGGTTTGCAGGTCCGACATCGCTGGTGTGAACTTGTGGTCAAACACGCGTACGCTCAGGCTTACGGAGATGTGGAGCACTTTCTGATTCATGACCAAGTAAATACGCACAGCTGTGAAGCTTTTATCTGATTCAACCTGAGAAAAAATCAACTAAATATACAGTTTTTTGTGTATGTGTGCTCCAGGCCATGGGTGTGTATCTGTACGGGGAGCTGATGGTTCAGGAGGACCCTGAGCAGCAGGCTCTGGCGCGTCACTGCCTCTCACTAGTCCAGGGAGAGATGGACCAATCGGCATGCAGAGTGGTGGAGGAGATGGTCCTATAACAGCAGAGGTGATGTCTCATTTTCAGTTCTTCATTCCAGATGCTGTCAAACATATTGGCCTTTATTTTTATGAATGCTGTTGTTCTGAGATAAAGTATGTAATAAATTTAACCTGACTGAAAGCTTTCCGACAGCATAATTAGTTTTCCTTTTTCATCTTCTTTTTTTGCTCTCGTTATTGCATAATTGGTTTCTCCTCAACTCAGAGGAATTCTGGTTTAATCGTAATTTTAGTGGCTTTCACTGGCACAGAACGGTGGGAATTCTCCAAACAAGCCAAATAAGAAATATAAACTATATTTGCTTAGGTTTATAAAATAAGATTACAAGTTACCCGCTCAGGGATTTGGTGGCTTTTTATTTGGAGCTCAGACTGCAACAGGATGCTTTAATAGCTCGGTGAGTTGCTTGAACCATACACGGGAAAAAGAACCAGTAATCAATACTTTGTTATCTTTTGAAGTTTTTAAATATTTCTCGGCTACAAAGCCACTATCTTTATCTCATAGTTGACCTTCTAGCCTGAAATGGAGTCTGTAAAAGAAAGCTTTGTGTTGAATTGATCCTGATTCCATCTACCTCAGTGGACAGTCCGCACTTGAGTCACTTGGCTACCTTTACTGCACATTCCTTCCTGAGCTTATTGAGTGTGTATGCACATGTGTGTTTGTACACTTAGAATGGGGCCTTTTCCGTGGTTTCACAGCAGCGCCGTCAGGATGTGTTTGTCAGAGAAGGAATTTGGGAATGTGTTCCTCAAACAAATGAGGGGGAAGACAGAAAAAAAGAGAGAGAGGGGGAACGGGTCAGTGAGCATTTTCTGATGGGCTCAGGATGGTCTCTACTCGATGTGGAGGCATTTTCATACTGTTGACCCTGAAATTCCTCCTGCGTGTACGTGTGTGTGTGTATGCAGAACCACAACTGTCAACCACTGGGCTTTTGGATGACTCCGTACAGTGAGGGGTACATTGGTCTGACTCTAAATGAAGGAGAGAGGAAAAAATGGTTTAGTGAGAGAAAGAAGGAAGAGAAGGAGCAGAAGGGAGGACAAGGGCTCTTTGAAGCTGCTGATCTTTTCATAACAGTCCTGTTATTACTGACATTAATAATGAATAATGAGACGAGGCAATTAAGTGGATCTAGGGTTGACAGTTGAAGTAAAGCAACCCAACTATTCTTCAAAATATTATTAGAGTGCTGTAGTATGTTATGAATAGTGTTATAAAATCTTATTGACTTTCAAGCGAAATACCCTGAGATTATAGCTTTACTTTTAAAAGTGCAAATAACTGAACTGAATTGAAGTTATGGCCACAAGGACACAAGATATTATTTTGCTACTGTTTTTCAAAGGCATGAAAAGCTGGATCATGAAAAAGTAATTCTTAGTGAAAATTAGTTAAATTTTTACTCAAAATAGCAGCTTATCTGTTTTAGCGAACGTCAGTGTTGTCAGGCTACAACTAATACTAGACGTTTTCTTAAAAATCGTATGGTCTGTGGTTGCTCCCATAGCTCGGTTGGCAAAGAACGAGACCCATGTGTTGAAGCCAAGTCTTTACTCCTTGAGTCTAGACTAGCGATCCTTTTTCTCCATGGCATTTCCTCTCCAACAAAGACATCGGAAGCCAGTCAGAAAACAGTCGATTTACTGGTCGATCTACGTCCTTAGCTTCACCTGGTCACGAACTGTGTGGGTAGTGACTGCAAGAATGAGATTGTGGATACAAGCGGTGGAAGTAAGCTTTCTCAGAGGGGTGCCTGTGCCCTCCCTAGGAAATAAGGTGAGGAGCTCAGTCCTTGGGGAGGGACTCCAAATTGAAGGAGCATCTAATTAGGTTGCCTCTTGGGTGAGGTACTCTGTCCTACCTGGAAAGAACCCCAAGGTAGACCCAGGACATGCTGAAGAGAGTATATCTCCTGCCTAGCTTGGGAATGCCTCAGGGTTCCCATAGGACCGACCTCAGATGAGCAGCAGAAAGTGGAGGGAAGCAATAAGCAAATTAAAACAAAAAATATTAAATATAAATTCAATGGTTTGTTAAAAGCTTAAAAATCTCAACAATCTTCTAATTAGTACAGAAACAATACCCCACCACCAGACACACACACACACACACCTCGAGGGCCACTCACAGTTTTTACACCATGTTGATGAGTTATGGTTTTGACTTCACAAGCTGTTTCTCTGGAGGTGGCCCTGAGGGAAGTTTTACACAGAATTCTCTGTCATCACAACTGCTGCTTAACGGACACAGGTGTCAACAGGTGCTGATAGCTGACGAGCTAGGATCTATTTGGATTTCATCATCTGATTGGAAGATTTGAATCTCCTCTTGCTCTCATTCTGATTGGAGGACACTTCTGATAGTTTTTCTTTGCAAAAACTTCTCAGTCTGTGTCTCAGCCAAGCGACTGAATCTGATTATAGAGCCAACGTGATTATAGAGCCCTGCTTGGGATTGCACACATTTTCACCATATTTAAATAGTTTTATCACAAAGACCCTACACTGACTGACAGGAAGCAGTAAGAAGACAGATATGCTCTAAAATGTGTGGAATTTCCAAAATAAAAGCCTTCCATTAGCAGTAGCAAGTCCATCCATCCACTTATCAAATTCAGGGTTAAAATAAAATCTTCCAGTTATGTTTTTTATTTATGTATTTATTTTATTTTATTGAGATTTCTAATCCACGTGTTTCAAAATAAAAACCCGAAACTTGAGTGTTCAAGTATGAAGCTGCTGATTTTTGGTGGCTTTTTATTTGTTCAGATTTGACATTTACTTTTAAGGCAAAATACAAACACTGCTAAACCCAGTCACATTTCTTTATGCCCCACCCTTTCATTCACACACATCAGGTAGCTTTGTTGCTACACTAAGTGTAAGGTTAGGGGGAACGTCAGCAACCTCGGTCAACACAGGATGCGTCATGAGGTGCTGCTAAACAGTTGTCCACATCATCCTGAGTGACTTACAGCACTAAATCCTATTTTAAGCCATGACCGAGACGGGCTTTTATCTTCACACATGCACACACTCTGAGAAAGCTTTATGCATTTGCACCGGATGTGAAAGGCTTTCTCGACAAGTGCTTGGCATCTGGCTCAGTCCTGATAAATCTGTCTAACACACACATACAACACGCACACGTCCAGCGCCTATCTGTCTGTACCCACCGATCTGTTTCGTCATCATTCAATCCCTCACGACACTCTGTGGGGTCTTACTACAAGTGAGGAAGAAAAAGAAACAATAGAAGAAGAAAACAAGCAGTTAGAGACAAATTTTCTAACTTTTATTGTTCCTTCCCATTGGACTGACCCAAACAAGCCTCCATAAACATCAGCGGATCACGCCGGTCAACTGAGCTAAGGTCCAGATCTCTAACCAATTAAAATGATGGATGAACAGACCTCCCCGCTGCTTTTTCATATCGCACTGTAGGGAGACGGATTTATGTTTTACTGCTCAGTTTGTGTTCCAGCGTCGTCCTTTCTTAAGTAGAACAGTTCCTCCCTGTACCCTTTTACACCCTCACGCAGACCACAGTACAGTGGGATTAGGCTGAGGGGGGCTGAGAGGGTTTTAACTGAAAACAACATGTCTGTCAAGGCTCACTCCCTGCTCTGTGTTCCTAAACCCAAAAAGCACAACCCTTTAAAAGAGAAGGGTGGTCTCTCCCTGTCTTTTTTTTAAAGTTCTTTTTCCCCTCCCTGCTCACTCCCTCATTCTTTTCTTCCCCCTCCGGTACATGCCTCTGGAATCCCTCTTGATCCGCTTAATGAGGGGCATATCGCCGGGTTAGCCGAGCGTGGCGAATGGGAGACGAGGAGAGGGGTGACCAAGGAAATAGTACGAGAGAGAGAGGGCAAGGTTCTACAGGTCTGAAAGAGACAAACAAGCTGAAATCATATATATATATATATATATATATATATATATATATATATATATAGATATAGATATAGATATGTAGTCTGAAGGCAGTTATAGGTTCACATTGGACTGGAGCTGGACTTGAGGATGTAACTAGAGAAAATAAGAGTGAAGTTCTTGTTCTTTCATGTCTGGGCTGTGAGGGTTCCTGGCGTGCTGATTTGTGACTTATGATAAAATCACATTGCCAGGGATTACCACACAGCCTTGACCCAGTCGGCTGCTATGGCAACCACAGCCCCTCCTATACACATACATAAACACACTCGTCCTCCAGAAACTTGTGTGTGGGGGGGGGGGACAAAAAAACAAACAAAAGAAGACTTGATTATCTGAGTGTGTGATTGTGTTTGAGGAGCTGGTGATTTGGAGGAGAAGAAGGGAAAAAAAGGGGGAAAGTGTGATGAAGGAGCTCATCACTGCGGCTGTTTTGTAAGAGCGCATACACGTCGGACAGGTTTTTGTATCCTCTCTCCAGCCAGACACAGAGCTTAGCTGATTGGTGAACAGTGATTGATTCCCTCTTTGTTCACAGTGGCTAAGTTCTGCACCTGAGGAGAGCATGACCCAGACAGGGAGACAAAGAGGAGACGACAAATGGGTGTGGGAGGAAGAGAGAAGAGAAATGTGCCACAAAGTTTTTACAGTGGCGGTTACGTGCATGTGTGGACAGTTGGGCCTAATTTTCCTACTTCAATTATCCAATGTGTGTTTATACAACACTCCCTTCCCCTTCTCTGTTTTATGCCGTTTTCCCGCTCATTGCTTGATTGTTCTGCATCTTTTTACACCTTTTTTTTAAATTATTTTAATTTGTTTAAAATCTCATTTCACTTTTCTTTTTCCCCTTATCTCACTGCTTTTGCTCTCAATAGCTCTCCTCTTGCATGCCTGGAAAAACTTTCCACTGAGACGACCTCGCTCAGAAGAATTAAACACGCAAGCACCCCCTTCGCAAATTCAAAACACTGCGCAGGATTACTAATGAGCGCCACGTTTCGCTCTCCTGCTTTGCCTGTTGTTCTTTCTCCTCCTTTCATCTTTCCCTCCCTGCTCCGTACTTCCACCCCTCTGCTTCTATCTTCTTTTAGTTGCGTAGTAGAAGAGATAATCCTGCAGATGATGCCGGTTGCACGCTTTATAGTTCTAGAGAAGGTGAGAGTATCTCAGGAGAGAAAGTGTACTTGAGGTACTAATGAGGTCTGGGGAGACCCAAACTCTGCTTAATGGTGCTGACAGATATTTCATCAGTCCTTAAGCAACGGCTACCATCATCAGGCTCATCACCATCGATGCAGCGTTAACTACACCCTCAGCATATTCGAGTACTCTATAATACAAGGTAATGATATGATTGAAATCAAGACTTTGGACTTAAAGAAGTGGCACAGAATTGATGGATGAAATGAACAGATGTAAAATAAACTATTAATAGGCCATTGTGAGACACTGACTTAATACTTCCTGCAGGCTATAGGTGAAAAAAATGAATTTAAGCCTTTCTAAGTCTCTACTCAAGGTGTGAAGATCAGGTGACCATAAAACTTTAGACATTTGATACATTTGAAGACTTGCTTTCACCTGAAGCACGGTCTCATGTTTCAAGTTTTCCCGTGTGAACATACTGCATAGAAACCTGTTTGGAATTAGCGTGTAACATGGGTTTTAGATTTGGCGTCTTGCTTTGTAAACATTTTTTTGTAAACATTCTGTGAATTGCGTTGCCCAAACTCAAAAGTGGGGCTTGATACCGCTCTCATAACTGCCTGCTTGATAGGAAGCCAGCAGCCAAAGCTGAACTCAGCACAGGCCTGAAAAGGGAGCGTGAGGATAGGCTGCGAAATCCTCTAAAGCTGAGTCATTCACTTTGTTTATTTACTCTGCTATAAACTGACTTTTCGGTTTTACAGGGGATTATATGAGAGAGACGGTTTCTTGGCTAGGTGCAGTTGCTTCCTGGAGTCTCCGTCGGCCGCTGAGCACCCGCAGTGGCACCCTGCTGATACGCCGCCGGCATCGTTCTCATTCTTTATATTAGGCATAAGTTAACCATGCTGCTGGCTGTGGCTTTATATCGAGTGGCATCAGTGTGAAGTCAAATAACTGTTCATTTAACTTATCAGTCATGTTGGGGTAAAACTGGGTAACTTCTTTTAAAAAGGTTGACAGGGCCATCATAAAATCCCTTTTTCAAAAATGATCCTTTAAGAAGTTTAAGTGCCTCAGGTTTAAAACCTAAAATCACGTTGGCAGCCAAAAGTGCTGTCTGGGCATCCCAGGCTGATATGTATTGATTTTTGATCTAATCTCAGCCCGAGGAAGCCGAGATACAGAGACCCATAAAGCAGACCGATTCTCACACATTTCCACGCTGTGGAGGGAAAACAAGACCGAGGCCTCAAAGATGGAAACGCTGATAGTGATTTCAAGGTCTTTCCATTATTTTAGGTCTCCCCTTCTCTGTATTGAGTTCCTCCAGTAGATTTAATGTGGTGATATACACGTCTTATTGTTTTGTCTGAGATGGGAGAAACAAAAAAGCTGTGATCCATGAAACCCCCACTGATAACATGAAAAACAGGAATTCTCAGCTGGGTTACACACGCTTTGTTTCAAGCATCATGGAGAGTGCTGAGAGAAGGTTTTCTTTCCAAGTTCCTTAGACTGAGAGAAGGTTCCTGAATTAGTCAAGATAAGCTTTAATACAAAAACAATGCACGCACGGTATGAAGCTTATCATGGACGACTGTATTTTCCTTTGCAACTTCTTCCAACGGAATGATCAGTAAAACTCAGTCCTACTTCACATAACACAAAAAATAGTTATTTTGGACGGGTTACACAACAATATGTGAACAAAACGCATCTCAGGAAAATGAATTCCACAAACTGAAGTGCACCCATCAGCTGTGCAGCTGGGCTATGTGCAGAGAGTGAATCTGACTTTATAGTTTAACTTGCAGTATAACCTCTGATCAGATGTGGGTGTAGTGTGTGCCAGAGTCCACTTTTTATCCAGCTAATTGTAATGCAAATCTATACTATTCTGGACCAACGGCTCCCTGATCAAAACAGTGACAGATGGTTGAAAATGTATTTTAAAACCGGTCAGTCTTTTTGGAATAGAAGCCGTGAGGAGGCATTTACAGCGCTCTATATTAACAACGAGAAAATGGCGGCTAAACGAGGATAGATGTGTGAATTAGAAATGAGGGCCATGTGGAGCCTGCCATTTTTAGACCTATATTTAGGGCCTGTTAAAAGAATAATGACCATCAAAGGCCTGTAAAAGAGAGGAATTGCCATCAGAGCCCGTATCCAAAAGGTGATTTATTACACTCTAATGGGAAGGAAATGGTCCTCTGCACATCAAAGGACAAAGCAACATTGTATAAAGAGACCGAAAATAAACTTATTCGCCCCACAACGCCCACATTTTCTTCTCCTCATGCATGTGAAACTCGACTGATCGGCTGTTGAGCATCAAGTGTATTTCAGGGAGTTGAAGCATTGAATTCCATTTCAAAGGATAAGCAGTTTGAACCAAGTAAGGATGCTCATCGCAAGCAGGGAGTGGAATGTGGATTTGAAATTTCTATTTTTATGATCAGACTCTCGAAGTACCCTTGTAGTTTTTTTTTAATGTCAAAAATGTACACTTAATTTGTGCCAGCTCCCACCATCTATCGGTGGCCTCGCTGACACTTGTTAAGTTTCAACCATGCGAGCTGCAACGTTCAACAGCTGGGGAAATCCAACAGTGTCAGCTGTACGGTTTTTCTCGTGGGTTTAGCAAAGTGGGTGGAACGCTGCTCGACATGCTACCTGAGTTAGAATTGCTTTTTGCCCCATTACAAAGGGAAAAAACAATGCTCAGAGCCAGCACTTGATGAGAGATGGAGTGAGAACGAGAGATCTGGGCTTGGATTTCTGTGCCTACTGAGCTGATAATCAGTCCTACAGAATCACTGGCTCAGTTCAGCAGGAACAGGAATCCAGTCCACTCACCACCAGAGCAGAACCAAACGGACGTCACATGAAAGATATGAGTTATGGAACAGTTTTGGGGGTTTAGAAATACAATCGATCCATGGCGGGACGGCAGCTTCCACACAGCAGGGGCGCTGGAGTCAGATGAAATGCACTATATTTTTTTAAGAGAATACTCTACATCGTTTTATTAAAAGGTGAAGAAATATTTGGGAGCAAATGTATTTAAAAAAAAACAACATCTGTGTGATAGGCCTGGGACTTCTTGGTAAACCTGGCTGCAGAAAGATATTGGTTAACACTTTAAATGTACTGTTGTCATTGTTTTTGTTGAATATTTTGGATTTTGAACTTGGTGACATTGAGATCAAACGGAAAAATGTCTTTTTAGGATATAAAAATGTGTTTTATTTAATTCTGAAATATTTTCTACTTGTATGTCCTGCATCTTAGCCAATGACACCTGCGTTGGACTCCTTAGACTGGACTAAAACCGGCATTGTGTGTTTGTCTTCACAGCACATAGATAGCCCGTTAGAGCATTGTAAGCATCTACCAAATGTTCTGTAAGGCTCCGGTGTGAACATATTCTTCATTTTCTTCCAGGTTGCTGACTACAGACAGGAGGGACAGGAGTTTGGCACAGCAGCCGCACGAGAGTCCAGCACTCACCTGCTCGTTTGCCTGGATGCTGCAGAATAGCTCAGCAGTGTGAAAACCAGAGGGTTGTATTCATGCTCTGCAACTAAGGCCAACTGGCAAAGTTTGGAGCACAGCAGTTCTGTTCATTCAAGTCTAAGAAATAGCTGGTATGTGCTAGATATGTGCACAATTAGTCAGCCGGAGGCTTGAATGCTGGTATATTTGCTGGTCAGCTGAAGTAATTATTCATATTTTATTAACCCTCTGAGGACTGAGTCATCAAAGGTGTTAATCCTGATCCCTTCATATGAAAAATGAAACAGATATTTGTGTAAAATAAGACATAATGTGTGATGGGTCTGTATAGAGTCTCTATTGTCTTTATTCCATGATTGCCAAGACAGCCACTTTGTTAGGTTCACCCATTCAACTGCTTCTAAATGCAGATTTCTGATCAGCCAATCATATGACAGCAACTCAATGCATTTATGCATCTTTGAAAGTGGCGTGCTTTTTAGAACTAATTGCAACTTGAATCTCAGAGGGTTCATGTACAATGCCAGTGACTGGAAATTGTTAACCAGTAAAATGGAAAGTTCTGCACATTTTAATATATTTGGTTAATGAATAAATTGATTAACAGCTTCAGATGACTCTCAGTTACACACAAAATATTTGTACGGACAACGTTTAACCTCATCCGTCAAATTTGGCTCAATTTTTGACTGTTTGCTGATTTCCCACCAGTCAGTTAATCCAATTTCATTCTCCTATTTAAATGTAGGAGAAGAAGTGAATTGAAAAGGGGAAAAGTAAATTGTAACCCATAACTATACAGTCTGTTCATTATGAGATGTTGTATTGTTGGTGTGGAAAGGGAAAATAGAAAAGAAATAATTATGTAATTATGTAAAAAACAAAACATATTTCAAGTAAAAGTCACTGCATGTTCATCCAAGCTGAGCTGCTGTTAGTGTCTGTTTGTGTAGGTGTGTGTGTAAGTGTGAGTTCTTGTCTGTTTAGTCTAAAGTCACGATTCGGTTCTTTGGAGTTTAGACTGGAAATTCTTTGAGGTGAGTAATGTTCAAGTTTTTTTCTGTATTGAAACAGGCAACTCTCAGGGCATATCTGCTGCTCTGCAGATACTAACGGCAAACCTGTTTGTGTATAATTGATTTTTTGTATTTGCTGTTTATGATAAAATAAAATGATGTTTTGTTAAAAATCCGTGTGCAGCTTTTGTTTAAGAGACAAAACAGAGAAAATCTGAAGATTAGTCAAGCACTCGTGGATGTTACACTGATTTTATATGTAAATTACACATCCGAGGCACTTATTACAGCCGGGCAGACTCAATACCACCTGGAGGAGAAATGTTGCGGCAGAGCTAAAGGAGATGGGCTACACCAGGAGGGAAGCTCAGCGTGGAGGGAACTTGATGTGGCCTTATGTCCCACTATGACATGCAGAGGATAAGAAGGCGAGGAGACTTATAATAAGGTGTTTCATAACAAGTGCATTTAATTGATTAATATGAGGATGTATATCTTTTGTTTCACAAATCCAGAGCATAAAAATAACAAAAACAAAAAAACAGCGCAGCACTAATGTTCTGCTAATACTTAATGGTTCAATGGCATTTTTAAGCACACAAATTCCAGAAATCACTCTAATTTTTCATTTGAATGATGCATCATACAACAAAAACTATTTCTTGAATAATGAAAGAAGCCAAAAATTAATTCTTCTACAAACTATACATGCATAGTTTGCATAAATACATGCACATGCATATGTATTTGTTTACATTCTGTCCAACTCCAGCAGCAGTCAGCTAGTAGTAACAATAAGTGTAATCTAAAAGCACCGTTTGCTTCCAGTTTTAAATCAAATGTGACCTATACCTTGAGCTTTACAAACAATAAAGCTATTTAAAATGTACATACAGAAATATCTGCATGAGTGACATTAATCATTTACATTTAACATACACTCAGCACTGTTAGAGCATGTTTTTCAAGCCAGAAACAGTAATTACACGACGATAACTGGCATTTGGCTTTCCTCCCCACAAACCTACGTCTTACAGTCGGCATGTGTAGCATGAAGGATTTATATTGTGAGGCAATTATGAGAGTGGGAGGACTCTGACACGTCGCACGAGCTGCTGCTGCTGCTATGCAGCGTGTTCTGTCACGCCGAGTGTCCTTGCGGGCCTCGGCAGTTGTGTTTTGTGTGCATATGTCTAATTGTGACCTGGCTCCGTTGTTTTGACACAGTCCTGTCACCGCTCCACGGTATATCAACAAGAGAGCATGGCTATTTGTTATTCTGCAAACGAGCTAAAAGCCCAGGGATGAGCTCACAGTTGCATGGTTTTGTACAATTTGTATGTAATTGTGCGTGTGTGCCTATTGCTCACTCTGAATGCATTTGCGTTATCGTCTTTTGAAGTTCCTTGATCCTTAGATGAACTGTGTCTCTTGATAAACAGCATCCTTCGTTTAGTCTGAGCTCCAGTGAGCTGAGAACACATGCTGCTTCATCAAGCAGACCAGACTGATCCACCACCTGGACTGACACACACACACACACACACACACACACACACACACACACACACACACACACACACACACACACACACACACACACACACACACACACACACACACACACACACACACACACACACACACACACACACACACACACACACACACACTGCATATGAGACACATAAAAAATGAAATACTAAAATAACTTTTTAGTTAAGCAAAGAAATGATAACTTACAAGTACTTCAAAATAAAGCCTCACGTCATGCTTGCTTATTTTAAACATGACAACAGCTACAGCAACCACTGCCATTTATACATTTTGACTTTGTTATAAGTTTGATTTTATATACAAGGTATAATATAAAAAATGGAAATACAATCATGTCAGTTCATTTTATCTTCAATTAGCATCATTATCACTCAAACCTAATTTTTAATATTCTTCCTTTACGTGGACAGTGTTGCTGCCTAAGATGTTTTGGGGTTTAGATACCAAAATATGGAAAAATGTATATTATATGAATGCACTGAAAGATTATTCAAACTAAACAGCTTTTCACCTCATGGTTTTGAATACATTTCAAATACACACAAAAATGTGCATATCACACCAGTGATCTACCTGCCCATTCCTGTGTATCCACCCTCTTATTGTGGAAAGCAGTAACAGGGTGGATGTTTTATGCTTAAATCAACCATTATTCCTCATGTGATGCACAACAGGCAAGCAAATGAAGACCATAAACATTATTTTTAACATGTTTATGAACCATGTGATCGGAATTACAAAAGAATATCTGTTTATACTGTAAATAAGGGTAACAGCGTGAACAGGTTATGCTTTAACGCATCTGTGAACCATTCTGAAACATGGGGAAAAAACGGTTGATGAAAGATTGATGTTTACTCTGGCTTTTATAGAGGATTTCCCTCCAAAACACTAATACAACTTACTGTAAGTCATGTAACTAGCGGACCAATAGAGGGGAGCTATCCAAAAAGACTTTGGTAAGAGTAACAGGACAGACGGACAAATGCGGGACAATTTATTTTATTTCAGACTTTAAACGTAAAAAAAAATAAAAAATATAAAAATGTATTAATAGGGGGAAAAACATCTAATGTAGAATATTACTATTAAGGCTATACAACAGTAATGAACAAGTTTGTGTTTTTTAATGACTTATATTAGCAGATGAACTTGAACTTGAATGAACGGGGGTGTTTTAGGGTATTTGTGCTTAAAAAAATGAAATAATTTTAAAAATAAATATTTTCTAAACATATAACTGTTTTCTAATAGTTAATAGTGTAAGACAAGCTTTTCAAATAAGTATTTGCCCATTTTTATACAAAACACACTCAGATCTGTGATC
This sequence comes from Neolamprologus brichardi, assembly GCF_056152115.1. Lineage (NCBI taxonomy): Eukaryota > Metazoa > Chordata > Actinopteri > Cichliformes > Cichlidae > Neolamprologus > Neolamprologus brichardi. Next base: position 24,708,547 of record NC_142115.1, read on the forward strand.
GGGATTAAAAGGCATTAAATACTAGGAATGATTCACGTTCCCAAAGTGTTGGTATTGCTATTGGGAATTACATGTCACTTTTGTCTCCAAACTTTACACTTTTAAAGCATAATAACGATGACAGACTTCATATATGTTTTAGAGGCTTTAAATACCTGCCACAGGATTGAGTTTGTTAAAAAGAGAATCAAGAAATATTCTCAGATGGCTGCATCTGATCCATGTTTCAACCTCCAAATGTCCAAGAATAGATTAGAATAGAATAGCACTTTACTGTCATTGTACATGTACAATGAAATTGTAGAAAAAAGACTGGTGCAGGACACTGAACCCTCCAACACAGTAGGTTATGTAAAGTGCTGGTGTACCTACTTTGTGTGTGTGTCTGTGTAAGTGAATGAGTCACATTTAAAAAAACAGCTGTTAACATAAAATCGTTTCTATGGACCACCACCTTTTTTCAGACCAATCATTTTCACTTGCACTCATGTATCTGAGATGATCCAGTGTGTCAAAATGTTTACCCTTCAGCTTGAATGGGTGGTGGGCTAAGACTGTGCTGGTGTAGCCAGTAATTCTTGGACCCTTCCACCTATCCCCGAGACCTAATTATAATTACTGCAATGACCTTGGACATGGACGTTGGGCCAGTTTGATACAGGAGCTTGCACGAGTTTGACTGGTCAACCTTCTGAAAACTAGCAGAGGGTCTGAAAGTAGTCTATAGGTGTCCCAAGGACACAACCTTGAGGGGAAAACTAGCCAAGTTTTAATTATGTATGTTTCCTGATTTAAATGGATTTAATTTGCAGAACATTTGGATCAAACCTTGCATACTGCATGAAAGGAGGGCCAAATGATTAACATCTTTCTCTATAATGCTTCCCTTTGAAGCATTTCTTTGTCAGTAGCTTGTATCTAAGGTCCAGCATTTCAAGCATTATGCATACTGAGCTTTGCATTTAATAATAACTGGATGGAACAATAATCTAAAAAAATGACAGAAGAGAAACAGTTTTCCTCACCGCCTGTAAAACCTCTGCTGAGCCACTTGGTGGTAGCTGGCAGAAAACGGCAACATTAACCAAAAGGCTGACAGTCAATGATGGAGCAAGTGATTGCTGCTCAGGTTGTGGTGAAACCAGCGTGTCCAGTGACTGCAGGCGGTCGCTGGGAAGAGGATGAGCTGCGCCTGAGAAAAGAGTGCGTATGTGGTTCCAAGCTTCTTTGGCCTGTGCCTGGTGGGAAAGATGTTTAAAAAGAAAAAAAGAAAGAAAGAAAGAAAGAAAGAAAGAGAGCATGCTCAATTTCAACCAAGTCAGATTTAATGGGTCTTTTGGTGTCTTTCATGTAAAAAAATAAATGACAAACAGATTGCTAATTCAAAAATGAGACAACAAGAAAGCTTAGCAGAGAAGAACGTACAACTGTAGTAGAGGAGATGGTGGAGTCTCCTAGGGTTATGATGGGAGGCGGACAAGCAAGAGACAGAGGTAAAACTCAGGCAAAGCTGTCCCAGACACTCACTGAGAAATCAATACTACATCACCCTTTCCACCCAGCCCTCTCATCTATATCTCTCTCTCCCTCTCTTCACCACTGTCTCACTCCCTCCCTCTCAGTTAGGGGTCATCCATAATTAATTCATTAATGTGTTATTCCTTTTTTTGCCCCTCTGTATTGTTTCTTTTGCTTTCAACAACAACAGACCTGCAAATAACAGACTATCCCCGATGTTATGTTGCCGAGTTATGTTGAAGCACTTAGCTGCCGCAGTGTTGGTAAAAGAAGAGAAATAGTTGGAACAAGCTGGTTTTCAAACAAAGTCTATTTAAGAAGATCCCTGGTTGCCTTCTTAGTTTTTAATGACGGGGCAGAGATATCTGCATCGATCGGTTCAACACTTACTAAGCAATTATTTAAGTGGAAAAATTTGGATTTCATATAACTAGATTAAAATGATTTATGCAAAAAACAAACAAACTCACCAGCTGTGAAGCTCTGTGGTGCCACCTCTTGGTGGGGTAGTGGTAGAATATCAACAGCCACAGGAAGGGATCACCATCTTCAGTCCCAGATGTGGCCAGCAGCTGGACAGCCACCTGTACCCAGTGGGCACACTGAACCAGCAGGAACCAGGCCTCAAACACGTTGTGGTGCCCCCTGCAGGACATTAGGAGAAGCAGCATTTAACAGCAGAAGTAGAACCCTTCTCGAACAGTGGGTATGATTGGGATGTGATGGATGTGATTTTGTTACCGAAAAGACACTGTACCACATGAGAGAACATATATTATATGTACACATACCTCACAGGGTACAATTTCATTTTAAAAAAATGAAAAATTCAATAGCAAACACCATCAGTTATACTAAACTAACAGTTTGTAGGATTTAGGGGGAATTGTAACTTAGAAGTATAGGATTCACGATTATGTTTAAATTAGTGTATAATCACCTGTAAGTAAAAGTTTTGTTATGTTTTGTAAGCTAAAAAAAAAAATACTCTTCCATCAAGTAGGCCATGTTGTGCCAGCAATACGTCTACAGGAGCCCAAAGTGGACAGAGCACCAACTGGATATATAGAGAGAGCTTTCCTGTGTGGCTTAGCTTCACTCTTGGAAAAGGAGGGGTGACGGAAGAGTATTTAGTTGCTTGCAATCTGCAACCAAACTGCAAGATGCCAATAAATCCTACATGCTGGTCATTTATGCTTAAAAATTCATGACTGATAATGTCAACTAAAATCATTACATTGTAACTGCAGAAGTTTCAGATGCCTCTTGTGACATCTGTTGATTTATCTTCTTATGGCAGCATTTAGTACTTACTACATGATAGCTAAACCACATGCCTGACAGCTGAGGAAAAAAATGAAGGCTACAGAACGTGGCTGAGAACCAAGTAAGTAGAGTTTGTGAGGTGTTTGTCACAAGTTTTTAACAGGGGATACAAACAAGGCATTGCATTGGAACAACCTATGTGCTATAAACAGGCTTTAATATCCATAAATTAAGGTAATTTGGGTGGTCTGGTTCAGTTTGTTAATAGTTTGGCACTTAATCTACAACTTAGTCTCAGTTTTTCCGAGGTATTTGTGTGAATATGTACAACTTTCCCCTCTACAAAGCCTTCCCCAAAGTCCTGGTGGAAAATACAACTGCTGACTGTCAGCCTAACAATTTATACCCAGGTTGCTTTCCAAGCATTGAAAAAAAAGTGGCCATAAAGAAGAGAAGATGGTTTGTTTGTTGTTGTTGTTTTAAATACATGCTGTCAAACTGAGATGGCAACTGAGCAAAATTATACTAAAACAATCTGGTGTTCAGTGTGGAGCAGAAAAAAAACTGATAGCAGGCTGTCAACTGACTCATTAGGACTTTATGAATGAACCACAACTGAGTCCCTGCCATGGAAATTAGCACACCCCCATTGACAGGATCAATGGAAGATCAAAGCGACTTAAATGCAGATGATGCAGATCTAAGTCATTGTCTGATCTAGTGATGAGCATCATAAACAACACCTCAAACTACTACATTTGTACAAAACTAGAAAACCTTCATTCAGCCATCACAATACGTGATGGGCTCTGCGTAATTAGCAACAAGGTCTGATGTCCTTTGATGTCCAAACCAATCAGCTGATGGTTATGATCTTGAAACTTATCAATATTCTCTGTATTTTCTCATCATTCGTAGACAAGTTCATTTTGTAGGCAAGCTGCTTCGCGTTAGATTAATGTTTTATAAAAAATGAGAACCGTAAATCTAAAAGTAAAAAAAGAAATTGAGATTTGGGCAGACAAAGTGGTACAACAGAGCGAACAGAGCTTCACAGCTGCAACAGCAAGAATGACTTCAAGTCAGAAGAGCGATAAGGATCTCGTTCTCAGATTTCCCTAATACCATCATTAGAGCTCTCCTCCTCATCTTCCCTCTCTCCACTTGGCTTCCAAATAGGAACAGCAGCAGCCTTCTGCAGGGCCTTGGCAGCTGCAACTTTGCTTGGAGCAACACAACACACTACTTTCCCACCGCTGGCTCCGAACAATGTTTTGGGAATTTTGCACTCAACTCCAGAATGAGGCGACAGTGGGGATAATGGGCCCTGTTAAAAACCGCAGCTGAGGGGCATCAAGTCATCCGTCTCCATCTCCACGACATCACCTAGTTTATGTTCTTTTAATCAGAAACCCCTATTCTCTTTTTTCATGAATCCCAGACTAAATAGTCTACTTTTCTCTGTTTCGTTATATCTTTTTTCTACTCTATCCTCACTCATTTTCCCACTCACTTGTATTCTCCACAGTTCTCTCTTTCCTAAGCTAATAGCCTCTAATGAATGCTTGGAGAAGCTACGCACTCCTCCAGGACCTCTGTACTGTGAGGCAAGGGAAAAATATCTGACTAACCACCCCCTCAACAAGAGCTAATGGAAATAAGAACACCGCACAGGCATTCAGTAGGGTGGTGGAAGCAGGCACACATTAACACATTCTCTCCGCGAGCCATTCTCACTCTAACCTGGTGCTTCTGCCGTCTCCCTCCTCTTCCTCCTCTGTCAGTCTCTGTAATGAGCTGCTCAGCCAGTTCAGGTGATTTCTCCAAGCCCCCTGAGGCATCTCTGCAAGAACAGATTCAGATTTAACGACATAATGATGGCTTGTTGCACAAATAATCGCTTCTTACAATCCACTGATCCAAAGCTAACTATTAAGTCAATCTTGAACTAACCATTCAAAAATAATGAAAAATAAGTTTATTATTATTATTAGAAAAGTTATATTACTGAAATATGTGTGTGGTAAATGTAGCACTACAATAACCCAAGAATCAAAATGTGACTCCAACATTTAATTCCCCATAACACCGCAAACTGCTGCAACCAGCAATTATATTAATTATTGATTCATCTGCCAGCTATTTTCTACATTAACAGGAAAATTATTTGGTCTATTGAAAGTCAAAATACAGCAAAAATGACACAGCAGTTTCACTGAATCCAAAAAGAGATCTTCATAGAATAGTTTTGATATTTATTCCCTTAGTTTGAAATAGACGGATAAGAGGACCAAAACCAATAAATATTTATATACCTTTGATAGCCTCGTTTTAGATTTGTTAAATCTTTAAATCTTCTTATCATATTACCAGAAAAAAAGCATGTTCACATATATTAAAATAAATAATATAATTATATTTAGCTAAGATAATAGTTAAGCTTTTCATTAGTTAAATTCATAAACAATCCTCCAAATATCTTGCACATTTACACTCACTGGACACTCTGTTAGGTACACCTTGCTAGTGTTGAGCTGAGAGCCTTCATTCTCTGTGTCACAGATACAGCAAGGTGCTGCAAACATCGCTCAGAAATTTTGGTCCATATTGACATGATTGCATCACACAATAGCTGCAGATTTTTCGCTTCAAATCACCGATGGTTCTCTCCTTTTCTACCACATCCCACAGGTGTCACGATTCGGCTGTGTGGTAGACAGGGAGTGGACCCAGATGCAAGACTCCAGAGACCAAAAGTAATCTCACAAAGGGAGCTTTATTGCTGAGCTCTTTACAGAAACACAAAGAATCACAGGCCTGAGGTAAGGAAAGGAGCAGGAAGGTAACTAATAAATCTAAAGTCATCAATAACTAAAGTAGAGACACAGATAATACAAGAGGTATCCAATGCAAGGATCAGAAAACAAAACTACTGAAATTACAAAAGTAAAAACTCGAGCTCACGACTCATGGAAACTGACAAAATGTGCTCTACTGAATTGAGATTTGGTGACTGTGGAAGAGTACAGTGCACTCACAGTCACGTTTAAAAAAAACAAAACAACAGTTCACATTACCCTACATTACCCTGTTGGAAGCAGTCATCAGAAGATATCAAGACTCATTAGAGCAGGCAACATTTTTACAGACTTCTGTTATCTAATTTTGGTGAGCCTGTGTGAACTGTACCCTCAGTTTCCTTTTTTTAGCTGACAGGAATTGGAGCCAGTGTGGTCCTCTGCTGCTGTAGCTCATCTGCTTAAAGGTTTGATGTTTTGTGTGTTCACAGATACTTTGGTTGTAAGGAGTGGTTATTTCAGTTACTGTTACTTTCCTATCTGCTCAAAGCAGTCTGGCAATTATCCTCTGACTTCTGGCATCAACAGGCGTTTTCACCCAGAGAGTTGCTGCTCACTTGGTATTTTCTCTTTTTTGGACCAATTTCTGTAAACTCCGGAGATGGTTGTGTGGGAAAATCTCATTGGAACATTTTCTGAAATCCATATGACATCCAGAGTCCCTTAAAACAGCGGTCCCCAACCCCCAGACCAGTACCAGTCCGTGAGTCGTTAGGTACCGGGCCACAAGAGTTGAGGCTCGGGTGTGAAATTTATGGTTTTCAGGGTTTTTAATCGTTTTTAATCGTTATTTTTTAAATTGTTTTTATCCTTAACTCTGTTTCCCTGAGTCTTTTCCCGTGTGTTATCAATAAATCTTCCTTTTTGGTACCAGTACTGGTTTTATTTTGTTGTATTTATCTGTGACACCTTAAAGGCCCGTCCATGAAAATATTGTCAGTCCATGGTGCAAAAAAGGTTGGGGACCGCTGCCTTAAATCACTTTTCTTCCCCATTCCGATGCTTGGTTTGAACTTCAGCAGGTTGTTTTGACCATTTCTAACTGCATACCAATACCAAGCAGCTGAACAGGTGTACCTGAAAAGTGGCCAATGAGTGTAATTTCAAAGCAGAAATGGCTTAATTGTGATTTCTTTCTTGTGCTTTTCAGGATTCATTTTAACTGCTGTTAAAATAGTTTTTTCACATTGCATTGTAAAAAATAGATTTCCCACCGCAAACCAATTTTTTTCACAGAAACGCAGTCCAAATGACACCTGAGGTTGACAAACAAACGTAAATAAATATTTCAAATACTTGTCAGCGTGATCCAAGTTTTTTCCCAAGGCTGTGTTTTAACAATCCAATGCTAAAATGTAATTCGTGGCTTTTTCAGAGAGGGCACAAATCATAATAAATCCTCAAATCTTCTACTTTTCTCAGTACCATTTCTATTCAGTCCCTGGTGAAAAATTGCCCTTCACCACACACACACACACACACACACACACACACACACACACTAATAATTAACTCTGAGTTCTGGCTGGGCACCAGCGTGTCCCTAAATGGCTCCATTCATGTAAATCATTCCTGCCTACAGGCCAGTCTGGGCACACACTGATAAGCTTACTGCTCCGTTTTGCTCCTGCACTCACCTACTGTGCATCTCTTTAATTGTAAAGATTCCCAAATACAAAAACTGTTAGCACAGTGATACACATCCAGCATAGATAATACGGATCCTTTTTGATAAGACAAATAAAAATGCTTTGTGTGTTTATGTATGATGACCCATATTTTCATTTGTTCATTTTTATAAAAAACAATATGGAAAACAGCTATCCCAATAACACACGCACTGACACCTAAGCCTCAGTTTCTTTTCAAATCCTCAAATCACCATATTTCATGTCTGACATAAAAGGCTTCATAGTTATAAACTAACTACTATTGATTAGCAAGAACAAGATGCACAAAAGACCGTTCATTCTGCTGCAGGAAAACTGTTTACACAGTGATAAAGCATAACTAATCACAGTCTTCTTCACAGTGATGGGTTTTGTGCACAGTGTCAGAGTGAAACATCCAAAAGCAGACGATGACGCACACAACATGTGTGTCTGCACACTGACCTGATGGCATCGTCAAGAGGGGAACCAGCAGACTTGAAGGCGACTGTGGGAAGAAGGCTTTCACAGATATGCTTGTCTGAAACAACACAAAGCACATTTTTACCTCAGCTTCATCAACGTAAATCACACTTTCCTTCAACTCATGCATCAGTGTGCTCTGAAAGCCTGAAAAATAGCATTTTGAATGGGAGGCTGTGTAACAGTGATACAGTTGGTGCTAATGTGTAATGTAGCGTGTAATAGGTAGCGTTTTGTGCAGGGTGACTACAGCCATTAAAATCGAGGCCACTGTAAATGCACTATGGCACTGCCATCTAGTGGTTAATAGAGGTGAAAAGAAAGGAAACGCTCTACTCACAAAGCTGCATAGCAGATAATACATCATCCCTACATAGTAACACATCTGTTTTCTGCAATGGCTGACATGTAAGTGCCAGATTATTCCTTTCAGTCCCACAAACTGTTTGGATGAATGCTCCCCATACAGTGACAGAGGACATGTGTGAGCTGAGGGCTGAGAGTTTAAGCAAAAGTTGGAAAGTACACAGTGACACAGAAGTGTAAGAGCTCACAGTGGTTTCCACATTTATCTGTACAGAGTTATTACCTGCAAACCGATGATGTGAATTCATTGTCTATGATGCAGGGGTGTGAAATGTGCTGTGTTAGGTGTGAGCAGCAGGTTCCCAGCTGGAGTTCAAGTGATAATAAAGTGGAGGATTCATCAAGTAAGTGATTTTTCCTGCAGCTCTAGAGGTAATTGCTTGTTGACTGCTGTGTTTGTGTATAACCCTCAGGTTTAAAAGTACCCTTTCTTTAGTTTCCATGCTAGATAAGAATCACTGGAGAAAATCTGCTCGACACCTACAATCCTGTGAAAGAGAAAGTTTTCACAGGACTCCATACGGTCTGCTGAAAAACTGTGATTCAGTAGCTTGTAGAATCACCTTTAGCAGCAATAAGCTGAAGTGATCATTTTCTGTATGACTTTAACAGGCTCTCACATTGTCATGGAGAAATTTAGTTCTTTTTATGACAATGCTTTAACTGAGTGAAGTTTGTGGTAAATAATTTATGCAAAGCTCTCTTAAGGTCCTGTCACAGTTTGACTGGACTTTGAGCAGCACCTTGACTCTCTTCTTTTCCCTTCCATTGTAGATTTTCCGCTGTGACTGAGATCCCTGTCCTGTTGCAATCCCACATCATCACCTCTCCATCACCGTACTTGGTATGAGGTTTGGTGCTGATCTGCTGTGTTTTTTTAGTGCATTATGGCCAAATATCTCGATGTTGGTCTCAAATGTCCAAAGGACATTGTTGCAGTGTTGCAAGTGTTGTGGTTTGTTCAGATGCAACTTTGCGAATCTAAGCCTTTGTCAAAATGTTTTCAGAAACTAGAGATGAATAGACTGAAATAATCTATTAGTCAAATGACTGTTTGCAGTGCTGCAAGAAACAAACATGTATGCATTTATTGTAGCTGACCTGAGGCTTCAGCAGTGCCAGTTCCCTCAGGAAACACTTGGTAAAGGTTTGGACCAGAGTCTTAACAGACTCATTTCCCTCAGCTTGCTTAAGGACGGACCTGCAAAATACACGTTCAGTAACAGCATATCACTGTAATATTCAGTAAGCACCAGAAATATATACTGACTTTCTACACAAACATACACATTTCAGCCAGAACTCACCTAAAGATGTCATTTACAACCAAGAATATTGAGCAGTGCTGAGCACAAGCTTTAAGCTGAAACACACAAACACACAAACTTTTAATACTTCACAAATGCTAAAAAAAAACCCAAAAACCCTATCAATCCAATCCATACAGAAATTACTGACAATAAATACCTGCTCCCATTAAACCACTTTGAATGTTTGTCCAGAATACTGACCAGAAGGTGTCACTGTTGAATCACCCAGAAACATTCTGCTTTTAAGCCTCAGTTATCCTTGTTCTCACTCTCTCCCCATTAAACACTCAGTTTACCACTCTGTCAGCCCTTCCTTCACATACACACAAACACCCCCACACACAATTACTTTCTCATCTCCTCCTTAAATGCACTCATCATGTGTTTTGGATTTAACACATTCTTAAACGCCCCAGCGCAAAAATTTAACAGCTGCACTGTTCATATTTTCTAGTCCCTAATTATCCTCCTCCAACCCAACACCCATCTTATATAAGGACAAGCACTTCACTATGGGGGAGAAATGGCTTTATTCCTGCAAAATAATGTGCTAGTGGAATGATACAGAAGGGATGCAGATAGGAGTAAGCCTTTTAACTTATTTAATTTACACATAGCCAATTTAGAGCTACCACTTGTGTCAGTATTTTAAAAAAAATGTAGCTCACCGTTCACTGTGAGCTCACTGTTTGAATTAAAACACTAATAGGTTAGAACTTGATTATATAAATAGGGCGCTAAATTGCATTTCCACCAGTTTAGGCAGACTTTTAACCACACAAAGCGTCAAATTATGAGACCAATTACATTCACAGAAATAAACAGCACCGCCAAGTGTTTATGTGGTGTAATTACAACATCGTGTAACAAAGTGATTTTATTCTTAGTTTTAACATGTGGGTTTCTTTTCTCTCCTCTCAGTTCAGAAGACACCATTAACCAGCCTGTTTGCAAGGGTATGAAATCCCATAGAGTTTATGTATAACAGTGTACATCTGCATATTATGTGGGTTGCATGCCAACATGCATGCATGCATGTGAACTGTCATGGTTTCCGCCTTAGTAAAAACAGATGGGACTTTTTTAGAGTCTTCCTCCATACCTTACCACTAACACTTCAAGGAGGGTCAATTACAGCACACAACAAACATTCTGTTTTTGGCAGTCAGACCCAGGAAGTGAGTGTTTATTGTTATTGGGCCTGCGCTTCTAACTGGATCACAGGGGGGTGGGACAAGCCGAAATGAGGAATGTAAGAGTAATTCCATGGTTCCCATTTTTGAATGTAGTCTAAACAAGTGAGCAAAAGAGTTGAGGAGAGACGCAATCCAGTGTGCTTTTATGTCTCACGTTATTTGTATCCCGACAGAATATTACACATTGTATACTCAACGTGCACGAAACACGAATCTGAATGTATATATTTGTGTGTAAGGTGATGAAAATCAGAGATCGCACAGCTCTACCAAAAGTGGAGGCACACCTTGTAAAGTACAACCCCTTTAGCAAACAGACATTAACATATACATGAATAATCTGTCCAGGGGTTCCCAAACATACAAACATGCCATTGTAAATCCGGAGCAGAGAAATAAACAGGCAAAAATTACATCCCTTATATACAAAGTTAGTTCAACTGTTTATAAAACTTTCCATCAAAGCAGTCCCTGCAAACTAAAGAGGAAGAAGCAGGAATCTAACGCACAAGTTAGCAGACACGCACATTTTTGTGCATGCAGTCCCAAGCATGTCCCTATCTAAAACTGAGAAAGTGTGCTTTGCTACCTTGTTATATACACAGCTCAAGTAGACCATCACTCTGTGAAAACAAGAGTGACACAACTGACAAACTTTATCCAAGTTAACTGGAGCAAGATGACAGGTCAAATTTTGTTTCCGTCTTGAGTTTCACTGACATTTATAACTTCCACTCGGAGTGCAATCAAAGGGCTAGGTAAATAGGATGCCATTCATAACGCGCACACAAGTATTTTATTGTTGTGTACAGATGTTTGGCACAAACAATGTGTAAAAAATGTCTGCTTTAGACACACATCCAGATTCGGGTTGGCACTGTTGTATCTAATTTCAGTGTTTTTCCACAGCTTTCTTGAATTGTCTTGTTTCAGTGACACACTTAATTATTATTGTTGTCCTTACATCTCACTGAGGCTTCACTAATTTGGCAAACAAGTTTTAAATGTGGGATAAAAAGCAGCCTCTGTTGCCCCTCCTCCCAAAAAAAGAACACCACTCACTGCTTTTACTTTGTGAGCACTTTGAAGCAACGAGGACGTCATTTTCATCAACCAGTCATAACAATCTATAAATCAAAATCACCTCTGACTGGACATGATCTTAAGTTATATGAACTTAGGAGTGGCCAAGAACTCGAGCGACAGAGAGCTCCGTACTTACCCGGCACAGTAAAGGCTGTGTAGCACAGGCCAAATGATGTGAGATGGGGTTAAGAGCTTGCCAAATTATGTGAGACCCATGCAGCGCAAAGCCAACTGGTGTTAGCCGGGCAAGAACAGTCCATAAAGAGTCACCAAAAAAAGCAAAGGAATGTTTCCCAGAATTATGCATATTATAATCAGCAAAATTTTGCAGCAAGGCCTATATTAGAAGCAGCTAAAACTGCAGATATACACATAAGGAGTGTGCAAAGATTTCTCATGCGAGCCCCTGTAATTCAGGGCAGATGAGTCAAAGTTTGTGCATAACAAGCTAATTTAACAGCAGCAGTATATCACCAATATGAATAAATGAGGCCAATTCATGCAGCAGTAAAACTGCAGAAAATCTCACAGTACAACAGGACAACATTCTGCACATTTGCTCCAACTCTGTCAACATTAAACAACAATATCCTTAGATACTCGTATTTCATCATAAGTTCGGCTCTTCAGATAAAGCACATATACTTTTTTAAAAACTTTTTGGCACTTCTGTGACTGTCATGAACTACAATAGTATTGCCAAATTGTTGCTATAAAATGTAAATGATGGGGGGGAAAAGATGAGACTTGATCTATAGCCCAGCAGACTAGTCAACAATCGTGTCAGGTACGATTTAGATGTAACTTTTTCAAATGTATTTTAAATCAGCTTCTAATTTTCAAATGTTCAAAGTTTACAATATAGCTGATTGTCTGGGTTTCAAACTCAGGCTTTGATAAAGAATCATGGGTATTTTTTGTTGACGTTTTGTACACTGCAGAGTTAAGGTAGAAAATAACTAGAAAACAAACGTTTACCCACCAGCAGTGACTGTGCTACTTGTTGCTCTAGCTTCTGTGGCGTTAACCCTGTAGATATAACAGACTGCAACAGACTGAGGACTGCTTCTTCCAGGCTGGAGAAGCTGTGATACCACAGAGATACCAAGGCCTGTTCCTCCAATGCCAAACCCTGCCTGGGAAAAGAAGAATAACTTACATCACTGGATGTATATTCCCAGCTGTGAATATTGTGTATATTGTAGATGCATGTATATCACAATCAGATAAAATTCCGGGTTACATTTGGGAAAATCATTTCTACGTCTCAACTATATGAGCCAAGAAATCATCCTTTGTTTGCCTATGTAATGCTCTATAATATACAACAATTAAAATGCTCAATATAGTACAGTAAATACAATGTGATAATGGACTGGGTCATAAAATATTCAGCTTCAAACCCTTAATACTTTACTACCTTGAGTAAGCAGAGGTCAAAGCATTCAGAAAGTCTTCACTGAGAACTTCTGTGACACAAGCCACCGGCCGCTGTAGCAATACGCTAATGAGAGAAGATGCCTCGGGACAAGTGACAATGGGGATGCATGCCTCTGATATATCCACAATCCTGTCACATGAACACCTACATGGAAGATAAGATAGATCTTTATTGTCACTGTTACCAGAACAATGAAACACAGTACTTTACCACAAGTTAAACATAAACAACTCTGCTATTATCATAGAAAAGACAGAAATCCATCCAGGCTCAAGTTTTATTTTCAGTCCTCCTTTCCACACATCCTATTATTTAAAAATTCACAGTGTGTTGGATTCAAATGTGATTTTAAGTGCACACATAACTATACTAACCATTCTACAAGCTAATAATAACAACTTTGACAAAAGCTATCTATTAGTGTCCTCTAGAGTGGCAGCAGTCAGCCAAAGAGTTAGCTAATATGATGTTAAATGACTGATTACATCACCATCCCTGGCTCTAAACTGTGAGGATTCATTTTTTTCTCTGCTGTATATAAATGCTAATAAATACTTTTATTAGCCTTTATTAAAGATAGTTTATATAAAACCTTCTTGAAACTATGATGATCAATTTTTTCACCATTTTACAACATTTTTGTTAAGAAACAAAACAACCCACTGATGAAATATGAATGGCACTTATCCAGCTGGTCTACATATTTTATTTATTTATTTATTTTTCACATTTACCTCTGACTGTTAAATAATGTGCAGCTTTGTCCAACGTTTTCCTGCAGCAGCGCCACCTTCTGAAAAGCCGGTCAAAGCACAGTTTACATATAAAGCATGTTAAATTCAATATCTTTGTATGTAATTGATGATACCAACAGAAACAAAGCAATAATACCTTTCTCAGGACTTTAAGGTGGTACTCTTTAGCTGGTACACCCGTACACTTCATTAACGCTTGTGCTGCAGTGTCATCTTCTTCTGTGGAAAGCTGACACAATACTTTCTGTGGAAGGCCAGAAAACACAATGTGTGGAAAAATATATGTACTGTATGCATACAGCCATGTGGAAAAGAAACACCCTTATGGCTTCTATAGGAATTAAGAGCGCAAGTAGCAATCAGGTGCTGCTAATAAAAGTTTGGTTTGGTGGTCTGCACCATTCAGATGCGTGTTTACAGAATCTTCTCGGGAACAGACATCCTTGCCAATCCACTGCTCAATACTCCGGAAAATTCCCAAAAGTGTAAGAGCTCAAGCTCAGGCTCTACTAGCCTTAGTTAGAATGTAAATGTTAAAGCTTATGACAGGACAATCACAAAAAGCCTGAACAAGCATGGCTGGTTTAGAACTGTTACCAGAAGAAAGCCTTATGTCTCTAAAAAGACGGCGCCATTTAGGTTTGCAAAATTTCATCTGAACAAACCACAAACCATCTGGAACAATGTCCTTTGTATATGAGACAAAAAATGTTAACAAAAAACATCACATTTCAGCCTAAATCTGTTATATTAACTGTGAAATACAGTGATGGACAGGTGGTGATCTGGGCTTGTTTTGCAGCCACAGAACCTGGGCATCTTGCATCAAGTCAACCATGAATTCCCCCTGTAGTATTCAAGAATCACAGGCCGCTGTACAACAGCTAAAGCTTGGCCCAAACTGGGTAATGGAACAAGATGGAACAAGATGATGAGACAAAACACTTGAAACAAATGTACAACAGAAAGGCTGAAAAAGAAAAGAATCAAGGTTTTGCAGTGGCCCAGTCAAAGCCCAGACCTCAATCCAATTGAAATGCAATGGCGGGATCTTATGAGAGCTGTGCATACACAAATGCCCACAAACCTCAATGAATTAAAGAAATGCTGTAAAGAAGAGTGGGTCAAAATTCTTCCACAATGATGTGAGAGACTGATAAAGTCCCAGAGAAATGATTACTCCAAGATTTTGCTGGTAAAGCTTGTCCTGCAAGCTCATGAATCAAAGGGTGTACTTAGTTTTTCACAGGACTGCAGAGTCCAGTGATTTTTTTTCTTTTGACTGTACGTGCATCACAATATAACAAGACTTTGATACAATTTTCCAAACCCTAAGATCCATAGCATCAAAGCTAATTAGTTACTGGATATAGGATGACTCTACTGGCATCACATCATTTGAAACACATGAGTGGAGAAAAGGTATTCCAGTAAGTGAGACTGTATGGACAGCATATGAGCAACTTCAGAGATGAACATTCCTTCTTACAGAGGGCCTTGGTGTTTTACGAGAATTTTTTAAAAGGGGCCTCATCATACACTGATAAACTAGACTAATAAACTCAGCTGATTCTGGTCTTCAAAAAAATGCTGGTCGTAATCAAGGAACAACAGGAGGGAACACAATGCTCATAGTGTAAGGCACAATGCTACATGAGTAACTCTCAAACCGCTTTCAATAAAACAGCAAAACTGCCAAGATGTACGATTTCTCAAAATATTTAATAAATATGTCACAGCAGAAGAAGCGTTGAGACATATTGCCTTGTTTTTACTTTCAGTGCTGGCATTTAAAAACCAAAAGTGATGCCACACAGCATTCAGTGGTCTCGTGAATGATATGCTGAATTTTTGACAAAAATATTCTTCAGAATTCCTTCAGAAGTGCTTGAAAACCCAAAGATCCGTAACATGAAATTAGAGATTGATTTAAACTTTAGAAATCCCCTCAACTCAACCACAGATTTGACATACTGTTGCAAGCTGGAAAGTGAGATCCAGCAGAAACAGCCAAAGCCTCACATCTTCACTAGACATTTCCTTTTAGAGCTGCAGTAAAAACAGAGAAACATCTACACCACAAAGAACCAATCCCCTAAAACTACAAACAGTGTGCGCTTAACAATAGATAAGGAGAAAAGGAGACTTTGAAGCACAATTTATAAAGAAAAGAACTCAAGTAAAGCAGAAAAACAGAAACCAATGTAGGGATGCTGCAGCGTTGTTGGTGAGGATGTGTGGTTTCTTTGGCCAAGCCCTACAACACGCTAAGATGCTTACCCTCCACATAGTTGCAAAAAACAACCCAATAACTACCATCTGAGAGCCCTCAAACTCTGCACATTGAGTGCATAAAAAAAAACGATCAATCTTATCCCACCCTTGGTAAGGAGGCACAGTGAGGCTGGGGAATGAGAGGGAAGGGAGGCTGGTTAGAAGAAATATCAGAGGGACACTGGAATGCACTGCGATGGCTGCAGTTTAAAAGTCATAAGCAACTAAGTTGGCTTTGGGGACATTGACTGCCATTGCTGCCATAGAAATTATCCCTCCATAAATCTAAAATTAAAACAGAGGATGTAGAAAAATGCACAACGCAAAGGCTTGGGTTGTTTTTGATGGGTGTCTGTTAACAATTACTAAGCCATGACTGAATTCTCCCAAAACCAAAGAAAGACTGAAGTATAACCTCAGATGGTCAAAACAGCAAAGACAAAAAAAGAAGATGAAATGAAGGATAAGAGTGCAAAAAAGGCTCATTATAGAAAATAATGAAGAGAGAAGCAACTGCCCTCAAACCTGGCACAAAGACAGCTACAGGAAAAAAGCAAGAGCAATTTAAGTTTTCCACCAAAATGGCCAAATGTGTCACTTTTGACCCCATAAACCTTGTGTATATGGACATTTTAAGACATTGATTTTTGAAAGAAAATCATTTGTGTCATGTAGCCAAGTCAGATTGAAAATAAAAGTTTTACAAGAAACACCCCTTTTAAATTCAGAAACTTTTATGATATAGTTTTAGCTCTTTGATTCTTTTCAATGCACTGCTTCTTTTTTAGACTGAGCTTTTGTGTCAACAAAAGTGTTGACACATTGGTCATGATTTATGCTATAATAGGAAAAGAAAAACAAAAGTGTTAGCAAGTAGACAAAATAACATTAATTATATTCCTTTATTCTAAATTTTAACTTTTGACTTCAAGGGGAAACTATGACAAAGTGCTTTTGGTAATTCATTGTAATTATAAATCCACCAACCCTTCCACTTCACCCCAAATGTGCTTTATTGAACTGAGATTGGGATGTAATGGAGGCCATTTGAGTACAGTACACTCAGTTATGTTCAATAAGGCAGAATTTCTAAACAAAAATTGAGACTCATCAGACCAGGCAATGTTTTTCCAATCTTCTACTGTTCAGTTTTGATAAGCCAGTGTGAACTGCAGCCTGTGTTTCCTGCTCGTAGCTAAAAGGAGTGGCACCCGGTGCGGTCTTCTGCTGCTGTAGCTAATCTGCTTCAAGGTTTGATGTGTTGTGCGTTTAGAGATGCTCTTCTGACCACATTGGTTATAAGAAGTGGTGAGTTGCTGTTGCCTTCCTACTGGATTGAAGCAGACTAGTTATTTTCCTCTGACCTCTGGCATCAACAAGATACTTGTCCCTAGTTTTTTTTCTCTAAACCCTACAGATGGTTGTGCAGGGAAGTCCCAGATGATTAGCAGTGTCTGAAATACTCAAACCAGCCCATCAGACTTCAAGAGCCCCATTTCCATTAGTAACTCCTCAGATTGACTCACCATGGATCCACAAGGTTTTCAGGGTTTTCCATTAGGTTACCTGCTTGGGTGTTGTTCCAAGCGATCCGAGCAGGCACTAAAATGTGACGTTGTCACACTGCATGCCACCGATTGCCATGCTATGCAGCACTGCTATGACAACGACAACATACATTAGGTGGTACTCGATTATAATAGAAAATTGGTCAAACCGAGTAGGTACTAATGGAAAAGAGGCTTTAAATCAACCTTTCTTCCCTATTCTGACACTGAATTTGAACTTCAGCAGGTGGTCTACATGCCTAAAGCAATTGAGTTGATATGTGATTAACTGATGAGATATTTCTGTTAATAAGTAGCTGAATGGGTGTACCTAATAAAGTGTCAGGTGCATATACATTTTATTCTTGCAAGCCCTACTCATAGTTATTTCTATTAATTCTATAATTATTAATTCTGACATGAGAATGCTTGTGTCTGTTGGTGGCCATTTAAAAGTCACAGTCTTTAACGCTTAGATATGTTGTTTGTGTATCAAGTAGAAAATAAACAAGCGATGAAACGATGAAAAACTCTTCCTCATAAATAAAAGGAAGAAATGGAAAAGAGAATCTCAGTCAATCGGGCAATGACACCCAAAAAGAATCAGATAAAGGAAAGTCAAAGGGAGACAAAGCTACTTTCATCTTCAAATAAAAACACATAAAAGGAGCCAGTGTTAGCCAATAATAAGAAATATGTTTTAAAAGTGAAGTAGCCACTGTGGCTCCAGGGCCAAGCTGTGGTTCACTCTGTTTGAGTCACTAAAGATAGGCATCAAAGATTAAGATATCAAACGGTTCATCTTCTGTCCCTCTAATATTATACTCTCATGCTCTGCTTATCTGTCATCTCCTCAAAGCTCATGCCATGGTAGTGCAGCACTGTGTGGTCTCTCTGCAAGTACAGGATGTCGAGAAACAGACCAATTGAGTTAATGACTATCTGACATAGCCTACAGCTATAACAGGAATTCTTCAAACCCAGTCAGAACACTCAGATGTGGGGAAAAGAGGCAGACAGGGAGGGGTGAGGCAAAGACACATGGGAGAAAAGGCTGAGTACTCTTAAGTACTACCATTTTTTAAATAATAAAAAATAGAAATATATGGTTACTAAGATTACACACAGTAGCAGGCAGGCAAAACACACATATTCGTGCAAATACTCAAATGTGCATGCACAAACATGCACAAAAAATAATTAAATAAAAAAAAAATTAGGTGCCACTTAGCACCAGAAACTCTTATTAGCTTATTACAGAGGCAGCAAGAAAACAATGCTGGGGAGCAAGATCAGACAGGGCTAACAGAAAACAGGCTGCTTTCTGCATTCCAGGACAGTCAGCCCAACACAACACAGACACGGGGAGAGACACGGAGACAGACCATCTCTGGCCTAAAACCATACATCTGCCCTGTTCTCCCAGATGGGCCGAGTTGCGGTGAAAAGGTTTTTTTGTTCTTCCCGTTATTTCTGTCTTTTGCGGTAAATGGAAGCTGCTTTTGAGGACAAGAGAAGGACAATGAGGAGCAGCTACAGAGGTGGTTATGTTATGTTATTGTACTTTCAAGTGCTGCACAGTACACAATACATGTGAACCATTTTTCTAGAAATGACCTCAGTGAACCCAGCACTGGCTGTCAGTGCAGCTACTACCAAACCATCATGAACAAGCATTACATTACTTTGAAAATACAATGGAAAAACTGGAAAAACTAACCAATTTGTCTCTAGATTAATTTATGGTTTTATTTACAGTATGGGAAAAAAATCTGTAGCCACCCCTAATTTATATTACTTTACTAGGAAAAGCCTCCACCATGTTTTACAGATGGCTGTAAACCACTGAACCTCTCTCCTGACCTCCTTCATACATAATGACAATGATTTCAACTACCTCAAGAATGGCTTCTTGACAGCCACCCATCCACTAAGACTCTTCAGTTGGGGTCCTTTGTGTCAGGTCTTTGCTAGCTGAGTTTTTTCACGTTTCTTAAAAACATGACTTTTTAGATACTGTTCATCTGCTACAGAAAGTTTTTTAGGCCTGCCACTTTCTGTCCTCCACTCCTCCAGTGTAATCTGATTTTTTTTACACTGCACAATACACTGAGATATGCCTGTGTGATAGGGTGATAGTAAATAAATGAATAAATAAATAGGTTTTTCTAGCTGTTCGTGTAGACGGCACCAGTTCATTCTTTAAGTTACATACTTTTTTATGACTCATATGCCAGTGATAAGTGGCTTAACAAACAAAAAATGTTGCTCTGAAAATGGTCAGGTAAAAAGACTGGACTATACGCAGGTTATGTCCAAAGAGAAACTTTGAAAAGCCTTCATAAAGCCTGAGAGCTACGTCTCAAGAAGATCTGGCTCACTGGAAGCAAAACATGATAAATGAGGGGTGGCTCAAGGCATTTGCACAGGTTTGTAAGCACATATTGACACCGTGTTTTGTTAAATTAACATTAAACCCCAAAAGATATTCAATTCACCATCACAGAAGATTAAAAAAAAACATATAAAAATGGATCCAGTGATTAATTGAAATACATTCAGTTAAAGCTTTCAGCCCAATTCTGTCGACTTATTGATTAATCAAAAATACTTTCAGACCAATACAACTGTTGTAACTGTAACTGAGCGGTTATATCTTCACCATCTATCCATTTTATTAACCCCTTATCTAAACTGGCTCAAAGTCATGGGGGAGCTGGGGCCTACTCCAGCTATCATCAGGCTAGAGATGAGCTACACCCAGGACAGGTCATCTCTCCTATCTAATCATAAACAAGTCTTATTGTTATTTGAGAAAGTAATATTAATCTTCATATCTTAGTATAGTTCACGTACACCTATGTACACAACCACGATGCACACATGCACTCTGCTTCTCCTCTTGCAGGTCAAAGACCATCTGGCAAAATTTAAAGTTTACTTCCAAGACACTGTTCCAATTAACAGGATGTTTTATTAGATGATAAATTAATCCAAGGAATACTAACACACAGATAATCTGGCAAAAATGTGAATGTTCCACATTGTTTATCATAAGCCATCTGTGTGAACCCTCTCAAAGTTGAACACCACAGAATCTTTTCTTCCCTCTGTTCCCGTTCCCTCCTTTGTATGTGCGCCCTGAGAACACACAGTTAGCAGGATCCGCTAACTATAATATGAAGGCTGATCCTCCTCTGGTGACAAGAGGCAGTAAAACAGTCCATTTTGATTTGCTTTCAAAATATGTTTTACAGTTTGGGGCACAAAAGCTTAGGCAAACAGAGATCCAATCTACGACATTCATCATCCATGTCCAATTGGAGAGGAAAGAGAGAGCTGGCCATCAAACTCCTATTAAAAGTATATTAGACTGAAAATCTCTTCAGCAGCCCGAAGGCAGTCAAAGAGAGATTCTTTTATGAGTATTTGCTAAAAGAATGATCTGTAACAGCCAAATAATCTGTATGTCAAATCGGTCCAGAACGAATTAGAACATGAATAGCAAACAGACCAGGTTTTAATATGATGGCAATAGGAAGGAAAATGTCTAAATGTTATAAAAGGCATAAAAACCACTAGTACAATATCAGAACATTTTATAGTTCCTTTCGTCTCTATTTTTTCCAGGATTCCTTTTTTGTGATAGATATCTACTCACAGTAGAGCTATAACACATATAGTACATGCCACAAGTTTCTATATTAAGTCAACTTGTGAAGTGAACTTGAGAATTTTGGCTTCAGACACGAATTACATCTTCACTGCATATTCAAGTGAAACCATCTTTTTTCCCCTTTGTGTAATATATTTTGTGTCTTTTTCTGACATTCTCACAATAAAATATATCAGGTCACCAGGTCTTAGTGAATATGCTGCAATTATCACTAATAATCACTAAACGTATATGACATAAACAGTCACAGATATACTGAAAAAAGTACTGAGCCATATACAAAACTGTGACCATCTTCAAAATATATCAAAAGTCAGACCAACTTTTATTAGTAACAGGAATGAGCCATTGATAAAGATTTAGAAGTGCGTACCCGTATCCACTGGTTGGCTTTTTTCTCCACAGCATTGCTTGGATGCTCTGAGTACAGTCCCCAAAGACACCCAAGCAGCAGCCCTCTGCTTGTATCTGCAAAAAAATACACCACCACATAACGCATTATACACCATGCGAGAATGATTACCATCATTATTACTTTTGGGGATGTGAAACCCACTAGCAACTGAGTGCAAGTTGTCCAGAAGCTCCACTCACCACACACGGTGACATAAGGATTCCAGCACAGCCGACCCAAAAGCTGGCCTAAGAAGGGCAGCCTCTTCATGGTTTCTGTTGTTGAGCTCTTAGAGGCAGAAAGAGGGAGAGAAAAAAAAGACTTTATACTGTACGTGTTTTTAATTTTCAATACTCTCTTACTTCTGGGAAGGTACATGCAGAAATATGTTTCTAATAGGATGGAAATATGACACAAATGGAAGAAGGGCAACAAAGGAAATATCTTTTCATTGTTTCACTGTATTACAGATGTTTGCACCTCGTCACCCGTTTCATTTATCCTTTTAACCTAGCAACACTTTGTCATAACATTAAACATTAGAAGAATCTTATAATCACAATCCTTCCTAATTAGAACTGAGCTGAGTAACAGACACATCAACAGCTGTACAGTATACTGCTCACGTATCACCTTGTTTCCTTTGTTTTGGCCATGTCACAACTCCTTCCATAGACTCAACAGTGATAGATACAGAAAACAGAACAGTGCAAAACAGGGCTCTGGTCAAGGGTGCAATACCTGTAAGGGTTTAAGTACTCATGTGTGTGCTTGTTTATCCAGCTCAGAATAACAGACCATGTGATATATTTCACCTCACAGCCAATTAAAACATCCAGAGATGTTTGGAGCAACAGCAGATGCTGCTTTTGAACTGGAATGACTTTTACACTTGACTTCTTATAACTTTAATTTATATCCATTTTCATTTAATGGAACATCAAAAAACACTGCCCATACCCTCATATGAACAATAATAAAGCAGAGCTTGTCCCAGTACTTATCTTTTAAGGCCAGAACTAGTTTTACAACTTCTACAAATGGCTCTTTAACAATATCCAGACCTAACTTATAGTTTAGCAAAAAAGAAATATATCTGTCACAAATTTAATTCATTCTAGTTTTACCTTTGCTAACCAAAGGCAGAATTTTCATTCAAACTGGAGACTGAGGCTCTGAGCTTAGATTTGGAAAAGAAAAATACATATAAATAAACAGGTGCACGCTCCTTTTGTTGTTTTAACTTATTATTTTATGGGTTTGCTACATCAACATGATTGCCCGCACTGCGACATGCAGAAACCAGATCAAAGAGATGACGCATGACTTAAATTTACAAGCATGTCTGCACATGTGAGCAGGAATCATGTTTACGTGCATGTGAAAAATTTCTTATTATTCAGCCCATATTAAGAGACTATATCATACATTTAACCTCTGGGCTAATTTAACTCTACAGCAAGTCTTTACAGCAGAAAAATCCCACACAGTGATTCTGACATATGCCAGATGTAATTGAAGCAGCGTGTTGTTGCCTAATCAAAGACAATTGCTCTTACTTCACTCCCATGTAGGGCTGAAATAATTTGTTTATTGGAGAAGCTGAATGACAAACAATTAATCTGGAAAACAGATCAACAGGCAGTTAGAGAGGTTTACTGTGGTTCTGTTCAAATCTAAAACTCTGAGTAAAAATGTGTGTGGAAATGCAATAGACAATGCAGTGTTTGCTCACTGGTTCAAACAGAAGTACAGATGGTGGTAGACACAAGATGCTCTCAAGAAATTCTACTTTCTGTTTTTTGTATGACTTTAGTTTCCAGCTTTTACAGGAAAAAAGACAATTGGAACAAAGTGATTATTGTTTCAATTGTCCAATTAACAATTACCCGCTTTTTTGTTTTGTCTTGTGATATAAATCCGGCCCAAGTTCACTTTGCGGTAGGTTGTTGCATGTGAGGTTTACATAACTTTTTCTCTGGTGAATTATTTTTAGAGTTCAAAGAAATCCACTGTCGAAAATCAGTTTATTCTAAAGTCATTGACTAACCTTGTAGAGCAAAGTCTCCTATTGAACATGGGACATGCCGGGTCAATGTGTGCATCAGATACAGCCACAACTAAGGTTATGCCATATCACACTGTCCGAAATAAATGGTAAATGGTAAATGGCCTGTACTTGTATAGCGCTTTACTTAGTCCCTAAGGACCCCAAAGCGCTTTACACTACATTCAGTCATTCACTCATTCACACACACATTCACACACTGGTGTGAATGTGTACAAATGTTTACATGACTAAAAAAAGTGTGATATTACGATATCAATAATTCAATTCAATTGTATTTATAGCACCAAATCAAAACAACGGCCGCCTCAAGGGGGCGGCCATCTGGCGCGACCAGTTGGGCTGAGGGGAGGAAGACAGAACAAGAGACACGCTGTGGATTATTAAGCAGAAGAAGAAGAAGAAGAAGGTTTACATTTCTTAGTGTACAAAACAACATGAAAAAAACAGCCATGTCTGAAAGTGAGAGCCGAGTGTCAGCCTCCAATGAATTAAGTTAATAGGGAGCTACTTTGACATCTTCCAACAAACAGCAATGCTTTGCGAGGAGGGGGGGAAAGCAGCTGGTGATATACAACTCAAAAGAAAACAAACAGGAACAAAAAACTATCTTGGTATTTTAAGAAAAAAAAAATCTGCGCATTTAAAAAACACACCACCCTGTTTTTTTTTTGTTTTTTTGTTTTTTTTTATCAACAGCACATAAGAGCAGTTACTAATACTGCTGCATATTATTTTACAGTGAACAGTAATCAGTAAAAAAAGAGAAAATGAACTTTTGTTTCAAAGCCATTATGCATCAATAGTGCTCTTTCCACCAGAATCAATCAAAAAACAAATGCAGAAGTTTCAAAGCAGGTGGGGGGAGGAAAAAAATAAGGCAGCATCAGGCTGATGCGTTTAAAAGGATCACCAGACTGTCAAGGCGACCAAGTTGACTCATTCAAGGGGATGAGATCAACATTAACGGGAAGCATGATGATAATAGGCCAATCAGAGTTTCTATAAAACCCCAACTATGCCTAACAAAACCAGCAACGCAGTGTGAAACTCAGCCTCTCACACACACTTAGCCTTACCATCAGCTCAACAACCCATGGCAAATGTTGTCTGTGGGCATATACATGAGCCTTTGCATGCTGCTGGTGCAACTGAAAAGGAATGCTCATTTACAATAGAAACAGCACCATACTCTGTGACTGCACTGACTGAATTCCCACAAGAATAAGCCATCGCGAACAAAGTAATTATCTAAGACTACCAAAATAAGAATCAGCATCAAAGCCTTGTCAATCATGTCCCTAATTGTGAATTGGGTTTGCATCCATGTGTCTTGTTTTGATTAGGGACAGACATCTCAGACAGAAGTGACTGATTATGTATAAGCGAAGCAGCCAATGGGACAAGTTTATAGAGAAGTGAGGTAACACTTTTGTCCCTGACATCATTGATCCACAGTCGCAATAGCCTTGACAATAAATACCAAAGTTGCTATGTTGATCACATAAATATACACTCACCAGGCACTTTATTAAGTTCACCTTGCTAGAACCAGATTGAACTTGTTTATGCATTCAGAACTCCCTTATGAGACTCAGCAAGGTGTTTCAGAGATTGAACATAATAGCATATAGCTATTAGCGCAGATTTTTTTGGCTACACATTCATAATGAAAGTCTCCTGTTTCCAAAGGTGCTCCATTAAATTGATATCTGGTAACTGTAGAGACTATTTGAGTGCAATATCTGATGAAATCATCATGTTCAAGAAACCAGGTTGAGATGATTTGAGCTTTTTTAAAATCAGGCTGGAAAGCACCCTTCAAAGGATGGGTACATTGTGGCCATAAAGGGATGGACAGGGTCAGCAACAATATATAACATATATAAAATAACAATGCCAAGAAAATATCCACCACACATCTGTTGCTAGGTTTGGACTTCAGCACGTCTCTTTGACCATGCCTACATTCCTAAATGCACTGAGTGGCTGCTATATCATAGATATGATACCTATTATTTTATATTGTGATAAATTACATACTTGTGTTTACAAGTACACCCAACAACATCCTCCCTTCATCTTACTTTAGTGGTCCAGGATTTTCTGATCAACTCCTTTGAGGAGTGATGTAATACTGCATCTGTAGTGTAGCAGGCATGTTTAAAAGAGGACTTGTACAACAGATAGCAGGTGCACATATTTAAACACTTGACATTTGAGGTGAATATGATCACTTATTATCTTGTTCAGGGATAAAATAAAACAATGAATATATGAAGCTAGAGCCAAAATTCAGCTTGGCATAAAGATTAGAAATAGGGGAATGCAGCTAGCTGAGCACCCTCCAAAATTCACCCAAATCCCAGCTCAGCAGCTGATTAATCTCATTCATCCTTTCTAAAATGTAGGAGCAAAATAGCAACATCACAGTGATGGATATAGTCACACTAGCTGTTAAGGTAATTAACCCGTCTTCTGGCTGCAGCTCCAGATGGATAGAGATGACAGCAGCAGTGGTCTTCTCATCCAAGATCTCTATAAGTGAAAATGCATACCTCCTAAAATGCAACTATTCCATTATGCAAGGCAACATCCTCCACTGTTCTAAACAAGTGTAAACCTGGAAATTAACAATAACTTAAAGTATTTTTCATCTCAGGCCATAAGCCACAAGAAAGTTGTTAAGTCATCAAGGGATGTAAAATGCTGCCAAGAAGCAGGCTATCCTCAGCTGGTCTTTTATGAGCCAACTGCCAGTAAAACGGATTTCAAGCCAATTAAGCTATACCATTCTCTCTCTTTGAATCCGTGCCATCAGTCTACACACACTGACACCTCGGCATGACATATACCCAGAATAATGTTAACGGAAAAGAAGAAAGACAGAGAAAAATATCTATAAAAATATGGGGCTAACTCCAAAACCAACAGGGAAGAAAAAAGACAGGCAGGCAAGGGACTGGTTCTGACTATTATCAAAGTGTTGCGGTAAAACATATGGCGTATATAGCATCACAAATTAGATCCTGAAAGGACACTATGACTCATGAGAGGACTCCTTTTGCAAGAAAAGCGGGTCACAAGAACCCGTGAGAGGAGAAAAAGCTGGAACGAGGCAGTATGACCATATAGAAACATTGAAATCTCACAGCGGCCATCCTGTCCCCTTCCCAAATTTGCTGAACCTGATACTGGGATACATTAGGTTAGCACTGGAGGTCCCAGTGCGGCTATTACCTGACTAACTCAACATCGCAGTGCTGCCAGCCAGACATACACAGCCTGTCCACAGCACAGAGCAGCTTCTGTTCGCGGGCTCCTAACGATGGACTCATGTTCATGCCCTGGCTCTAAAAGGGAGTGAACTCGCATACGGGGCGTGATTTTTAAACTAACTTAGCGCTTCGTTATTCAGATGGCTGCTTGGCTGTTCAACCTAGCTGATTAATTGTTCTGTTCTATTTCATCAGATAAGGCGTTTGGAGCCCATAAAGCACACCTCTTAAAATATACAGAGCATTTAATCAGACTGAACAAGCATCTAAGAAGTCTGGTGTAGGAACAAGACCATCCACATTTGTCAGAAACGTACACCTCAGGCTTATACCTGCAGCTTGACAAAGTTCACATGGGCCCCACTGTACACTTTTTGTGCTTACCATGCTGTTCACTTGTGTGAGAAGCTGCTGGAGGAAATCCCTGAGTCTGCTCATATGTAGGCAGGTGTCTTTCTGCGTGTCCGGACTGTCAGCCTGGCCCCATGCCACTGCTTTGTCCAGCCAGAACTGCATCTCCTGGTCATTCAGCAATGGCTCTTCAGTTTGCAGGGGCTGGCTCAGTGGCTGCTGCTCAGACATTTGGCTGCTGGTCAATGAAAATTTACTGAGGAGCTAAGAGTGGAAAGATAAACAAAAAAAAGGTCAAATCCAAATATTACACAGAAAGTATCTTATAATTTGTTCTTTATCGTTTTTATTGGTACTTTCATTTATATACTATTTTTACATTTATGATCTTGACTTTGTGCAATGATTTAAAGTATATTAGCAGAATCTCTAAATGTTTTAAAGAAATTCTGTTTTGTATTGTGGAACTGGGCCACCCAAGAAACTTAACCTGTAAACAGTGTTGAACTGTTTTAAAATGATTGCTGTGCATTTTGGACATACAGACCCAGAGGGATTATAAGCATGCTCATCTCGTTCATTTCATACTAATCCAGTGATCATTAGTCAGCTACATTAAATATTTCAAACTTTGAATAGCCAAACAAACATGGTTTTTCATGTTTTAAAGAATAAAATACCCTGGACAAACCTATATGATCCCAAAGATGCACAGTACACAATGTGATTTTGTGAGACAGGGTAAACAAAAATGGAAAACATTTTTCTTTGCCTGTGGACAGAAAGACCAGAGGTAGTGTTACATAAGTGAGGTGTACTAAATATACATTATGTGCTGATATTGAAGTTTACAACCAAGTGACTTCTTCAGTCTCTGAAAAGGTCACTTGGGTGATTGGATGATTTTTTAACATGACCTGTTGAAACAGATCATCAAAAAGGTGGTTTAAGTGACTTTCAACATGGTATGGTTTCTGGTGCCAGGCGAGTTAGTCTGAGATTTACTAAAC
Organism: Neolamprologus brichardi; assembly: GCF_056152115.1. Lineage (NCBI taxonomy): Eukaryota > Metazoa > Chordata > Actinopteri > Cichliformes > Cichlidae > Neolamprologus > Neolamprologus brichardi. Next base: position 24,737,073 of record NC_142115.1, read on the forward strand.
TGCTGATCTACTGGGATTTTTACTGGGTATCCAAGCTATCAGTCTGTCACAGAGACAGACGACTATTCACACTCACATTCACACCTATGGGCAATTTATCAATTAAGTTACCCCCACTAAATACATGTTCTTGGACTGCAGGAGGAAGCCAGATTACCCGGCGAGAACCCACACAGACAGGGAAAGAACACGGAAACTCCTTTGAAACCAGAACCTTCTTGCTGTGAGGCAACAGTGCTAACCACCACACCAATGTGCTCCCCTGTATTTAAAACATTAATCCAAATATATCAGTTAATAATTTCAATCTGCCAATGTTATTGCTGTGCTCTTCTTTAATATGTGTTCCAAATCTTTGTAGCACAGGTGGCACAGGGGGATAATCCAATAACAGGCTGCATTTACAACAAGCAGAAAATAAATTGAGGCAAATCCGATTATGATAACCTCTCGGCGATCAGGCCTACTCACACACACATTCATGACAACCTACTGAAAAATAAACAGCACATTCTTCACCTTTTATGAAGACGGAGAGAGAAAAAACGTGTGTGGGGTGTGTGTGTGTGTGTGTGAGGATGTGTTTCATGTCTGTAAATAGCCTGCTGAGAACGGTGTGTGTATTTGTTGTTTTTTGCCATAATGACGGGTCTGCGTGGGACACCACAGAGTTGTGTTTTATGATCACGTCGTTACACACGATTTGTTTAATGTCTTGCCATCATCTCTGCTGGAAAGCCCCTATGGCTCGCTGATGTGAATATATAAATACTCATTTTCAGGCAGGAAAAAAACCCCAGACCAAATTAGGAACAAACACCCCTTGTTGACTTGTGTCTAAGGGGCTCCATTTTTCAGTAAAGTAGAATTGAAAAAGAACTACGTGCTTAATAACTAAAAGTAACAGACGATGTCACCCACAATTTCTATCACACAGGCAGCTACCTGTGCACAGGAACATGCTAAAAACTGTGGTCACACAAAGTTGTTGGTCCAAATGCATGTCAGAAGAAATATGTACATGCACAAACACACTCGTCAGCAGCTCTGGTGTTGGCTGAACACATTTTGGAGCAGGAACGAGATGTGACTGGTCAAATATTTTCTTTGAAGATTTGTTAAACTAAGCTTGTGGACTTTGGGTTACTCTGCGTTTGCTGTTCCAATTATGAGATTGTTGACATTATTTCAGTATAATCAAATCAGTCAAACATCACTTCTGGCAAATTTACTTCTGTATGCTCAAGTATGTCATATTTAAAAACACTTGGAATAACTGAGAAGGGCTGTCACAATAATAGTTTTGTTAAAGAGTTTAGAATAACAAAGTAATGCATTTATTCATTTTAACCAGTGTAGACAACGCAACAAGGGCCATGGAGTAACTTAATAAGTGGAAAATTATGTGAATTATATACTATTACTTTCACCTCACCAACTGCAAAATGTTCAACTGTGCAAAAAGGCTTATTAGCTGGGTTGCAACAAAGCATTCTCATACTTAATATATTAGCTAGCAAACATCTTCATTCATCTGTAATTCGCAAAGAATTACTAAAAAAAAGGCCATGCTTTTTTGGCAGCTGAAAACTAAGTGGAAACCAAAGAGAGTTTGGTACTGACAATCCATTAATCTAATTTTAATTTCAGCAACACATCGCTACTTCCCAAAGTGATCTATTAATAATAATAATTACACCACCAAAATCATTACATTTATTGTAAAACACAAAATAAAGGCAGGTACTCCCACAAATTGAGCTGTACCTGTCAGTTCCCAAACACAGAAGCTCAACGGCTTTAATGCAGTAACTACGCCACACCACATGATGTCAGTATTTCTGCCGCTCTGCACTTAGGTACACATGCTGAAAGGTTGTCACTTCAGTGTTAACACACAGAATAACTTCGAATTACAACTCCTATGCCAATCAGTTTCATACTACTGCATGAGCCCAGCGCTGATTTTCTTCCTTCGTAGCCCGCAACTCAGCTGTATATCAGCTGTTCGCTAATTAACTAAACCACTCTACAGTTACACGTCAATTTGCTCCAGTAGTTTCAAATTACGACTTGCCTGTAAATGAGACGTATAGCCGTTAGACTAAAATCTCCACGGAGCAGATGTCAACTGTATCCAATCATTCTTTATGACTTCGGAGAAGAAGGAAAGCTATTTGTGACTCGATGAAAACAAACTGAACTTCCCTCTTCAACCGGGGTTCCGCGTATGGAAGAAGACAATTGGCTGGGCTCGACGTCACCCGCGAACTTCCTCTCCGCACTGCCAGATGGGAAATTGAGTCATATGGCTGAACGCTAAAATATTATCTGATAATGGCCTCGGCACACTGCAAAGACTGAAGTATGAGCAATGTTCCCTCTAATTTTTCATGTGTCTGAGCGAACACACAAACTCCCTGAGCAGTCCCTTGGACCACTGTAAGCAACACATTAGACGTGTGCACTGTAGTCACACCAGCATCGAATCCATCCAAGTTACATGGTTTATTAGCATTTTTAGCATATTTAGCATTTACATTTATGTTAGACTTCTTTTAATTAACTGCTTTAGCCCACTCACAATGAATATTTAAAAAAAAAAAAAAAATCTTGTTCATGACCTGTGCAGTATGTTAACACTACTGGAAGTAAAAATAACATGAACTCCAATTTTGAAAACACAACTTTCTTTTCTTTTTCTTTTTCTTTTTTTTTTTTTTATAAAGCTCTGACTTGTATTATGAGTATGAGTCTGTGGTCTGGGAGAGAGTCCTGTAACTCTCTGTCTGCAAAATACAGCATATAATGACCAATGCTGGGCAATTAATTATATAGTTACCTCTTCAAAAAAGTAACTGAGTTTTGCAAACAAAGTTTTTTGCAGCTGTTTACCTAAAAGATAAAATAAATAAACATTGCCACACAAATTATTTGTGCCACTCCAAAAAATAATTTCTGTCCACTATGAGATAAAGGAGAACAACAGCCTGAAACCTGCAGGCCTGACAACAGGAGATGTATCACTCCTGTAACACCTGTAACATTCAGTAGTCGCCTCATTGTTCCGACACACACTACGAAACTATTGACTACACTACACACTAACTGCACAAGACAACACACTAACTTTAGACCCCACACATGCTACACATTGCAAATCTCTCCTAAAACTTTCCCCCTTCCTAAACATCTAAATGCCATGTTGCCATATCATTTTTTGATTGGTCCACATGGTACATTTTTGAACCAATAGGAAACGGGAGGGGAGGAGGAGTTTGAGTAGGGTTTTGTTTTTCCTCGCAGGCGGAGAGTGCTTTCGAGTGCTTTCCTTATAAAACGCCATTTTTACCGATTCTTCCCAGTAAATATAAACAAAGATATTATTCAGGAAAAACAAACAAACATTGCATATATTTTTTTAATCATAACTCTGGTTTTACGTGGCCTATCAACACAATTTAAAAACTGGTATAAAGTCCACACTTTTTCCGTCAATTGTCCTGATCACATCTCCAATGGTTGTACACGTTGTCATTAACGTGGCTTCACTCCACATCAGCCGCTTTGCTAGCTAAAACACCGGAGTGGGCACATAAAGACCTGTCATAGCCTGTCAACGATGTTGATTAGCTGTGTAGATATGAATGTGAATCGCATTATTGGCTGGACTATGGGATAAGGTGGCATCGTTCTGATCCCATACTGGAGCAGCCAGTCACTTACTAACACTGAAAACAGAATTGCTAACGTATTTATTTTAATTTCAATTCAGGTTAGATTTTTTTTTTTTTGTGCTCAACGCAGATTTTCTGTGGGCAGAGACCGTGCCAGCAGTGCGTAATTGCGCACGCGCGCAGCTTGCAGGGGATATTGAGTATGAGTATAACAAACAACCATAACATTTGAAGGTTTAAAGTGGTATGCATAAAGAGTTGCCAGTGCTTCACGAAGAAGTAAAGAAAATAGTAAAGTAAAGGTTTATTTGGATATTTTGTTAATGTAAGTCGTTTACAATGAACCTATAGTCAGAGAAAAAATAGGACCTTTTCTTCTGTTGAAGAAGTAGAGGAGGCTGCAAAAATGTTAGGAATGTTTGAAAGTCTTTCATAATATAACACCATTATGGTTTGGTTGGTTCTCTGATTATTGTCATAATAATGCCTTACTTGTGTTGTTTATTTATTTATAGAACAATTACAGAGCAATTTTAAACATCATATCCTGACCAAAGTGATGAGATGCTGACTGATTACTAAGAGGATGTGAGTACACAAGCTAAAGTCTTGACACAATAGTATTTAAGGGAACAGACCAATAAAAACAAAAAGTGAAAAATGAAAAACAAAGCCTGGCGGTCATGCTGTTTGATTTAACTTAATGAATTCCATGTGATTTCCAAATTGTTATAAATTATAAATGCATGTGATCTATTGTGTTTTCACACTGTCATTTTGTCATAATTTGTTTAATCTAATCATTTGTTTAATCTAGCTGTTCATGCTTTTTTTAAAAAAAAAAAAAAAAACGTATCCGCTCATTAGAATCCTGGAACAGTGACTCTGTTGTCTGACTATAATATGACAGCACGTCCACTTTTGAAAATATACATCTTTTCCATGCATATCCTTACGTTCTCATCTAAGTGTACACATTTTCTTCGGGTTAAGGGTCCACAAGGTGAAGCAGAGTGCGTAGCATGGCCAGGAATTCAGGGGTCCCAGAGTGTGTCCCTCTGGGACCCAAACCCAAAACTGTGAAGGGTTTCTAATCTGCATAGCTCAAACTGACAAATCACCCAGAGGCTCCAGTCAGACCCAGAGCAGCCTAGCACTCTGCACCAGGAAACGGTTGTTTAAACATACGTAATACATTGTGGGAGTTCATGCATGTACGTCTGTGTACATAAGCACGGATCCCAACATTAGAAAAAGAGTAAAATGTTGGTATTTGAACTCCTTGCAACACGACTTGTGCATGTGTGTATGTGTGGCCCGGTAACGGTTAATGTAAGCCTTTAATGCTGAATATTCAAGTACAATCTATGGAATGTGTGCACACTAGTAAAGCTATGCAGTGTGTTTGATTTGGGAATATGTTTAAAGTGGTTTAGTGGCTCTACATTAGACTTCAGAATTTCTGTGGTAGGAAAGCCCAGGCCTGTGGTTTTTGTGCAGATGAGTGTAAGCTATAGTGGGTGTGTGACTACAGGTGTGTGCGCTTATTTAAGTATGTGTGTTCAATAGCTTTAAAATAATGCTGAAATTGTATGTACAGGCTGTGAGATGTAGCTATCTATCTTACACATTTAAGTATATAAATGTGTTTCTAATATTGGGCTCTGCTAACATCGAGAAAAAGCAGCAGTTAAAATGATAAGCCACCACCACAAGCTTGCCATCAGCTCCACCCTCATTGCCTGCTTGGGCCAGCATGTAGGTCAACCGGTGCTTGATCACTCCACATGCATTGTGGTGTGTGTGTGTGTGTGTGTGTGTGTGTGTGAGTCTTGTAAAAACATCAGACTATGGGTTTGGAACAAGGTCCCTGGCAAAACTCAAAAAAACTAGCGAGAGAAGGAAAGAAAAACCACGGCAAAAACTTTAGAGAGTGTGGTTTGATGCCCAAAGTGGAAACCCACACGCTGATGTTTTTTGTGTGTGCATGCGTTTATGTATGCGGCTGTGGGTGTGCGTTGCGATGCTTATGCTTGAATGGGCACATATATGGATTCTAGAAGAAATGTAGTGTAAACCACGTGTGTTTTTCCTGTACTGCTACTCTGTGATTATTACAGAGCCAAGAGACGGGTTGTCATGCAGCGGAGCAGCAATTCATCCATTTGCTGGTGTGTGTATGTTTTGCATGTGTGTATGTTTGCTTTCATGCTTGGAACGGAGGCCTGATCACAGCCAAATGGGCAATTGTGCCAGTGGGATCTTATTTCAGCATCCAGACACAGTTTGGGACACTAAATAAATAAAAAGGATAAATAAAAATTAATGACTACTATTGTGTTGACATGTAGAACCTCTGTGCACTCTTAAATTCCCAGGTTCACCATCTCAATTACAATATCGATATCACTAACAGTAGTCCCATTAGATCATTTAAGAAAACATAAAGACACAAGATAGAACATAGCCAAACTGTGATGCTGAAAATTAGAAATGCAACTCCCACCCCAGTGAAAAAAATATTAAGCATAAATAGAGTTTAGGGAAAGGCAAAGCATGTGATGAACAAATTTTTCAAGTTGTCTTTTTGACCTTGTGGTTTGGCCAGAGAGAGATGGAGCCAAGTGAGGAGATTGGATATCAATCTCTCCCAGGGTCACTGGGACCAGGAGCTGCACAGCTGCTGACAAATTAGTCAGTTCTGATCCAAACCAATACTTTTACCAGTTCTGGTCCAAACCAAAGCTATTACCAACCTGGCTCTGCCACCGTGGCTCTATACGACTTGCATTTCTCACTAAACCATCCACTGATGCTGCTCTGTTATATGGCCAGCTTCTGTGAGTGTATTCGTGTGGAAAATATGATGGCTAAGATAAAGTACATTTTTAATTTCATCATTTAAGAAAACAGGGATTATTCTTTTTGCATTTGTAAAATAAAGTGAAGAAAATGAGATATAAGCTAATCTTGTTTGGTGAAGTTACGTATAAATCAAGAAGCCTTGAAAGTTGTACTTTATTTGAAAGTGTGTTTACAACAAAAAAAGCACGGAAAAGACAAATTTCCCAGCATCTCAAAGGTGTTGATTCCTCTGTGATAAAATTTACCATAAATGATCACAGCTGGGCTTTATCAGGAACTCGTTAAGGTGAGGAAGGGGAGGAAGGAAAGAGACATTTAAATTAAAACAAAGGAATGTGCTGTTTAAAATCTTCAGATCTGTTTGGGCTTAACTCTGATGTCTGGCTTTGAGGAAACACAGAAGGAGGGGGCCAAGGAGAGAGAAAGAGAGAAAAAGCTTTTTTTTAAAAGAAAAAGGAGTAACTGTTAGAGGTGTCTCCTGACATTGGGCAGCTCTCCTTCATTAATGGATCAATGTCTCAAAAAAGTGTTAGTCTGTAACTGCATGTTTGGTGGTTTTACTTTAATGTGCATTCAATTATTAAGGAAAGTTGGGACAGGCTACAATGCCAATAATGTCTTTTGATAGAAATAAGTCTATTTTAAATGTACTAGTCTAGTTTAACTCCAGCGATTTTTATTTTTGTTATCTTCTCTTTTCATTTTCTTTGAAATGAAGTAGGAAGAGTTTGCTGGGTTTAAAGGTATCGACTCCATATGCTTTGGTGGCTTTGTTTCAGAAGGAAGAGCAGATTGTCCCCGGCTACTCACGAGACCCTGGAGTTGCCCTGATGTGGGAGTGTATGTGTAAATGTTACACAGGGTGCTTGCATATAGAAAAAGTGTTTGCATCAATCTATGTATGATTAGGTAAACAAGGCTTTAAAAAAAGGGGGAAAGGAACCAGCCAGTCTTCCAGCGCCCTGTCAGCTCTTATTAGCACTGTCTTTTACTTAGATTGCTGTTTGCTCACCTCCTGGAGCTCTTCGGTCTGCTCCAAACATGGAAATTCACTGATTAGCAATCAAGGTGTTTATGCTTGTATCCAACACTTCTGTTTAGGACAGGGACAAGCTATCTAACTATCCTTCATTGGTCTAAGGCCTGGTTCTTTTATAAGGTGCTTTGTGAGAACAAAAAACACATTTGTCAGCCAGTGAATATGAATTTCTAGCAATTTCCAGCAACTGCTACCTGACGAGACTGCATGGAAACCACTTTCCTACAAGTTAACCATGTTCCTAAAACATATTCTTTATCCTCCTTTTTTTTCCTCTGAGGCCAAAACAAAATCATGTGATATTAAATAAGACTTAAAACGTAAGACTGAGGCCTTAAGTGCGTTAAGAAAGTGTCTACAGAGGTCATAGATCAAGGGAGCAAACTGAGAATATTTGCATAGAAGTCTATAGTTTGTAGCTAGAGGAGATGCTCCCTGCTGGACGTGATAAAGAATGCAGCACTAAGCCTTTTCAGATTTAACTTAATTTTTTTAAACTCAAAAGCTGTGCCCATGATCTGTCTCACAACTGCATTAAAATGTTTTCAAAAGGCACCAAATTCACAAACATATAGGGAGGTCACGCTCAGTAACTTGAAGTGTCCTTTAAACTCTGCTGTAGGACACAAAAATTTTAAAAAGCAGAAAATGAAAATTTGTCAGGCAGAAGGAAATCAAGTTCCACTGCCTTGGTGCAAACAGTCACAGGAAAAGTGTTTCAAATTCTGCCTAGAGGAACACACCTCACACAACCCTTCTCACGTCTTTCAACTGCAGACACTGTAACACATGTAATAAGGTAAAATACGTGGCATCTAATAACCTTACAAATATACAAAAATGTATTTACTCTATCCTATTCTCTCGTTCGTGGACAAACACATGTAGTCACAAGGGTACACACTTTATTGGCACTAGTAGGCATTTTAAAGTATTTTTCTTTATTGCTTTGAGAGGAAGCTGGGGATTGGCTGAGAAAGGGTGAGCGATTCTGGGACCAATGTATACACCATCACACTATCAGGCATGCATGGACACACAAATGCATACTTTCTACAGTGAAGTGAACTTGAATACTTACAGGAACTTTGCATGAGGTTGTAAGTTTTTACACAAATGTTTATGTTTGAATGTATTCATAGAGTGCTTTTTTGGTACTGTGTGCGTTTTTTTTATGACATGTCCTTGAAGTCTCGCATCTCTTTTAGATTGAAACCTCTACATAAAATGTAGAGGTTTCAATCTACTTTTGTCTGTACCTCTGCCTTTCTCTCCTTAAAACCATACTTACCCAAAACCTCCTCATCATCTCTCTTCCCTTCACCTATATGTCCACTGAAGTCTCTTCCAATCACTGCCCTTTCCCCCTTTTGGACACTCTCTTTCACTTCATCTGATTTACTCCTGAATAGCTCTTACTCTGCTGACTGACATCCAGCTTGTGGGGCATATGCACCGATATCACCCTTTCAGTTTCCTGCTTCAAACTCATCATCCTGTCTGATAGTTTCTTCACCTCTATTCACATCCTGTTACTTCAAGATTACACCTGCTCCATTTCTCTTCCTATCTACACCATGGTAGAACAGCTTGCCCACGGCCTCCCTTCTCTCTATCATCAGCCAGTTCTCTCCCTTTAATAGACTTTTAAAGTCCCTGCTCTCCCCTCCGCACTCCTGCTGTTCCTTTTATTGCTGCCTTCCACCGGCACCTTGCTGGCCAACAGCACCGGAGCTGCTCATTGTTAAACCAGGTCCCAATCGATCCAATATGGAAATCTCATTCTTGATGATGTGAATGTTTGATCTGGCAAAGACTTTACGCTGGCGCTTCCTGACGTAACTCTTCCCATTTCTCTGGGCTTAGCTGAAAGTCAAAATTTGCAATCAGTTAGTTGAAAAAAGCAAGAAATCAGCACTGAAACTCTGGCAGCTGTCATGTCTGACATCTTTAGCTTCTAATTGCCCCTCTCAATGTCAAATCCAGAAATGTACAAACTTTCTTCGAACTCCACAATTTGTGTTTCAAGCCCAGAAATTCTCTAAGCAAAGTTTAATCCATGTTTGATTGATTGCCAGAGTTTAAAACAGTACATTATAAATATATTCATTACTGCAGTGAACACTTTTAACTATTTATGTAAGTCGGATCACTAGTTTAACGAACATGAGCTAAAAGTTGATTGTGCTGTTGCCAAAGCTGGAATCACTCCTGGCTCTGTTGAGCCCCTAAAGACTCCACTTGAGCGAAAAATGACAGCAACACAACTTTGTTCATGTCATTCATTCATCGCCTAAAATCAACAAGCTGATACCAGAGACGTGTGCGCATTTTTACCATGACATGCTGTACAGTCCACACACACATACTCTTGAATTCATACCGACACAATTACCGCACACACACGCATATATACACACCTGCTTTCTATTAGTCCAGTAGATTGCAGGGAAAATGAGTGGGAGTGTTAAACACACACACATCCATCTATCTGCCCCTCTGTCCACAATAATTACACACTTCCTGCTCTAAAAACCTTCTCCAACAGCTTCCAATCTAAGTTTGAATGTGCATATGTAGGTGTGTGTTTGAGGGGTTTGGTTAGCAGATGCGTAAGTTTGCATCGCTTCATCATTAGCAACACAGACACATACGTCAAGCAAATATTTGACTCTAGCGCCTCTAAAATTTTCTTAGGGGTGGCCAGATGAAACCAACTAAAATCGTAGTGTGTCACAACAACAATAAAAGCAGTAACAGAAGCTCCCATTTTGTTGTAGGAAAAAACAATGAACAGTTGTATAAACACACAAATGCACTCACTCAGTGGCCACTTTCTTCAACTGCTCGTTAACAGAAATACCTAATCAGCCAATCACATGGCAGCAATTCAAAGAATTTAGGCATGCACACATGGTCAAGACAAATTCTGAAATTCTCACAGGCTCAAGAAAATTGGACAAGAGAAGACTGAAAAAACATTGGTTGGTCTGATGAGTCTCCATTCCTGCCAGGTCACTCAGATGGTATGGTCAGAATTTAGCATGGAAATATGAAATCATGGATCCACCCTGCCTCATAATATGTGAGGGGTATTGTTCTTGCACACTTTGATGCCATTTTCAATAATATAGGGAAACATTACAAAATTAAGAGGCATTTAATGAAATGAACAAATAATCAAATATTAGAACAATACTGGTCTGAGTAAATGTATTCTACCTCAGCCCCGTTTATTTCCTTGCGTGTGATGAATTGGAACCATGTTTTGTTGCTGCGCTCTCATGGTACTAAAAATTTTATAATATTAGTAATACAAGTAGCATCACATTATCCGAATTTTGGTTCTGATGGCTGCTTCCAGCACAAACAACCTCTCAACCTGGTTTCTTGAACATGACAGTGAGTTCATTGTATTCAAATGGCCTCCACAGTCACCAGATCTCAATTCTTTGAATGTAAAAGGTGGGTCCAACCTGGTATGATGAACTTGTACCTAACAGAGTAGCTAGTAAGTGTACATGTTCCAAACGATGCAGTTCAACAGAATGGTGCTTTGAGAATGACCACGAAAGCTAATCATTCACACATATTGTATCAAAGAGGAATAAAGCCACCATGATATTATTCAGTTTTGTACTCACTACATTTTTAAGTCTCTGTTTTAGTGTTTTACAATGTTGTGGGGGGGGGGGTTAAGCTAGAAGGAAGCATACTTGGACGAGAAAGTGGTGCACAAGTTATTGGCTAATGCAAGCAAGTTTGGTTTATTAGCTGATTTTACTAATCACTCACATTAACTGAAGTGTGAACGTCTTGTGCCACATAAACACAGCATAAAGCACATTTAGCAGGGGCGAAACTTAGCAGACAGCTACTTGGCACAGCTAACTGTTTCAGCCCATGTCTGTCAAAGTATCTACTTCTCAGAATCCAGTATCCAGATGAATGATTAATCAAAGTTAAAGATTTACTTTAATGATGCAGACATGGGCGATTTAACATGGGAGCCACTTTTACAGCAGAAACAGGCAACACAGGTGGCCGTAGCTGCTAGCTGCCTGCTAGGTTTCAGCCACATTAGTTCAAGTCACAGAACTGTAACCTTTAGTTATGTTTGTGACTTTTGGAGCATTTTAATACATTTGTGATATATTAAAAAAATGCTTTTTCTAAGTCTTTATTCTGTACGTAGTGGCGACTCAGACAAAATTCACAGATATAAATTCTGGTATATAGCAAATGTAACATTGCATTTGCAGGGATGTGATGAAATCAAAACTGAATTGGGATTCATAATATCATTTTTTAAAAGCATATCGTTTTTCTTTAATCATCTATATCTATATGTGTATTTTATTCATCTGTTTCATCCCTATTCTAGTTGTTAATCTTTGTCATTAGCTGAGATAACTGAAAGACTGAGGTAGACTTAACAAACTTGACATATAGATGAAGGACAGGATCCTGCCGTCCTTCAAGTTTTGTAAAGGAACAAAAGGAGCGTTTAAAGACCGATAGTTAGACAAGTTATGACCTTGTGGTGTGCAAATACTCGGGGGCTCATCTCCGCGTATTCACACACTCATATCTGTATATATATTGCAGACCGACTCTCTCCTTCTCTGGGGTCCTCAGAACCTCCTTCCAGCCCTGTTCCTCATTAAGCATCTGTCATGGTGCCAGAATCAATAAGCACACATGGAAGAGAAAAATATTTCTCCTCTCCTCTCTTCTTCTCTTTGTGAATGGGCTGATCATTAGCAAATTCCAAAGTGTTTACCATCATCACCAAGGAAAGACCCTCCTCAGATTTACTGTACTTTGAGTAATTTGTAGTCGTATAATTTCCATCTTTTAAAAAAACAACTTTAAGTCCTCCGCCTTCACACAAAGTGGTGCATATATGTGAAAATCATATGCTCCATTTTGGCATATCATGTCTTTTCTCAACTCTTCCAGACACAGATGAAAATGTTTAGTTGTGGGTTTCTTTCTGTTGCTCTTTCCCTCTTCTGACCCCCCTCCTTCATCTTCAGATGACACATCTGTTTCCATACATTGTTGCATGTTTGCTGGCTGGCAAAGACAAACAGAATTGTTTAAACAAAGAGGTGGGTGGTGTGTGCTCATCTGGTGTGTGTGCGTGCATGCCACCAGGACTACATTAAACAAAAAGGAAGAAAGGATGACAGCATCCAACCTCAGTTTGTCATCTGCAGTGTAAACGGCCGTACATCACGCTAACATCTTGCATGTGCTCGCAGCAGCCGCACATAGCCATGTCAACACAGCAGCAGTGAAAACAAAAGGCTGGAAAGAGGGAGCTGGGAAAGAGATGGATAGAGACAAAGGAAAGTTTAGCAAAGAGAAAAACGAGAGACGTCAGATGGAAGCAGAATATTAGCGAAGGAGAAAGAGAGAAGCTGAGGGCAGAATAAATGTTTCCAGTATTAGCGGAAGAGACGAGATTATGGCATGGCTTGGCACCACTCCGTAGCGCTCGTCTGTAACGCAAAGAAAGAGTGGGTGGGTTTTCCACCTCGCAGAATAAATGATGCGAAGGGAAATGGGAGTAAACAACATCAGTCATTATAATTACTCTCATACGGCTACTCCCATCCACCATCAACCATCCTCCATCCCTCCTCCCTTCACTCTTTTACTCCTGCTATTTTCCATCTGTCCTAACTTCCAGTCTCTTGACTTGATTACACTTTTTACTCGATTCTCTCTCGCTCACACGCTTCTTTTACCAATCCTCAGCAAAGCATTTTTCTTTTTTTCGGGCTATTTCCAAATTAACCGATCTGTTTCAGGCCATAGATCTGGGGGGTCTGGATCTACAGAAGTAATATGAGGCTGTGAGAGTTCGAAAAATCAGGAGATCAGCATTTGAGTTGGGGAAAGACAATAGCCAATAACCATAAGCCAGCGATAACAATAATAATGGCATATACATTTCTTAATCAAATAAAGGTTTTGAATTTTGGCTCTGTAGGCAACTATCGTGCAGCAGAAACCTCTGAATGCTGCTGGGTGAATACAGTGGATCATATCAGCTGTTTCTAAGAACTGGATGTGGTTCCCTCGCTGTCTTGGATGTCTCTGCTACTCTGTCTCCCCAGCTCTCTTTCTCTCATTTCTCATATGATTCCTGGAAAGCTGTAGTATGTTGTTTGAAAAATGTGTTCCTGGGCTATTCCAGGATTTTTTTTTTTTTAAAATGTGGTGGCATATGTTGAACCAAGAACTGGGCAGGGAGGCCCATGGGAAATCAGAAAATTCAATCAGAAATAAATACAGTGTTGAAGATTGGCTGAGAAAACATTGTGGATGATTTATTAGGCAGGGATCTGTGCCCTAATACAGATGGTAATAAAAGTAGCGATGCCCAAGACTTTGGAAATTGTTTTGATTAACTGTTTTGCGTTTTGGACTGTGGAAGAAAGCTGCAGCACCCCATGGAGAGAAAATGCAAACTCCATAGGGAAAAGTCCTCGCCAACCATGAGGTTTCAGCACATTATTGCTGTGAGGTAACAGCGCAAACCACTGCAGCATCATGCCACCCAGATTTCAGTGTAGACCATGTGCTGAATAGCATTTTACCAATGATCTTCACCATGCTATGATATGCTACATGTTTATTTGATCAGTTTTTGAATTTCCGATAAAAGGGATTTTGAGAGTCGCTGCATTTGTAATTTATTCTAAGGGGCACATGTTCAGCATACACATGTATCATGGCAATCTATCCAACCCAATGTTGTTGAGACTCATCACTTCATTTTTTTGCAAAATCTAATCTATTATTGTATATCAATTTATATAAGCATAATCTGCTTATCAGTCAGGTAATATCATGGCTTGTGAGGTTAAAGAACTCAAATTTAGAGTGAGGACTCAGAGAGATAAACTAAAGGAAAGTTTTATTAGAAAGCTAGAAATTAGTTCCAGTCCAGAAAAGACAACAAACGAAGGGTAATCTAAATAAAATAGCTAAAAAAAAAAAAATGCAAGAACAGGCCACGGGAATACAGTGAATGCATGGCACAATGTGGCAAAAGCTGCAGCAAAGACAGGACTTTTTATACACGTCAGGGCAATCGCGGAATTTGGCACAGGAGGCTAGCAACATGGACAATCAGACACAGGAGGAAGTAAAACTACAAGACACCCAAGATGTGTGATTACCAAAGTAAATTAGAAAATGTTAACTGAAAAAAATAACTAACAGAATTCTAAAATTATAAATAGTAATCAGAACTAAAAGAGAACCAAGACTAAAAGCTCGAAAAATAAACTTAAGTACCAAACTCTACAGAACTAGCGCAAATATAACGTAATACAAAAGGAGCAAACAAAAACATTTTCTGTGATTCTAATTAAACACAGAAAAAACAAAAACCATGACAATGACAAAACCCATACACCACAACAGGTAATGGATCCTTAAAAGGTCAAACCTGATTTTACTATTGATTAAATTCTGAAAACAACTTTTTCAAGAATCAAGGGCATTCACTTTATCAACATTAGGAAATCCAGCACAGATAGCCACTAAGAATTAGCATCCTGATAAACTGTTTTCTCAAATTTGTGAATTGCATATTTCTCAGATATTTCACAGGGACATGTTTTTTAAACTATCCAACTCCCCGCCCTGCTGAACTGCTCTTTAACACTTGTGTAAATCTGGGCACTGGGGACTTGGACCTAAAAAAAAATCATCTGGCTTACTCTTGTAGAAAGAACAGCTATCTTCCTCTGCAGGAGATAAAGCAGTCAGCCAAGTAAAACAGGTCCCAGAATGGAGCTGAACTCCAGCAAAACCTTCCCTAAACCACCCACCTTGTTGCTCCTACAGAATAGATCCGCACAGAAGAGGTATGTGTTGTAATGACAGTGGAGCTTCTAAATCTCCCTTAAAAATAATTTCCCCTTAAAAAATAATTTATTGTGAGCAAATAAAAGAAACATTTACATGCTTTTAATAAATTACAGATAAATGGAAAAATCAGTATCCCTCTCATGCCTCTTTGTCATCTTTAATTTAGCTAGCTATTCTTCCTTGTTTCTAGCTTAAATGCTAAGCTAAGCTAAGGATCGTCTAGCTCATATTTAGCACCCTATGCCTGGGGATGATCATATTATCAAAATACTGATGACAAAAGTAATAAGTGAATGACTGAAAAACCCTTTTAAAATGCCATTCAAATGCCTTTTGAAACAAACTGGCACCATCTTAAAGTGTTTAATGTTGATTTGATGAATGATCAGTAGAAACTGATGCGTGCCTTTCTTTCTCGACTCAGGTATTCACAAACCTCCAGCGATCTTGACGTCAGTTTGGCAAACAGTGCTTTATCATTGCTGTTAGACACATGGACACAGAAGCAAACACAAGTCGACGGTTAAATGCCTTTCAAGGTGTCTGTGAGGCCTCAAAGGTAAAACTCCCATTCGTCTGGACCTGGAGTTGACTCACAACACTATGTGATGTTTCTTGCAGATTTATTCTTGAACTCCCTTTTTAATAAAGAATGTGCAAATCTGCTTCCCTGGATCTCGCTGTGTGTGTGTGTGTCCCATGCAGTCATGTCAACAGAGCAATCATTCATGTAAAGGAGAGTATACACTTAGAGGGTTTAGCTCTGCTGGCAGGTGATGATGGACAAGCCTTTCAGGGAACAAGTGAGGGATGGAAAGAGGGAGGAGGGAGACAGATGGTTGGAAAAGAAGGAGTGGAACAGAAGAATCCATAAACCTCTTTGTGGAATTCTCCTCACAAGTGTGGGGTGGCGATGAGAAAGGAAAGGGGGCAAAAAAACAGCTTAAAACTTTAAAAAGGTAAAAGCTGTCATTGTATGGGGCATTTCCGTTCCATTGTCGCCCAGCCTGGGCAGAGAGCCATGGCCAAACAACCTCCCTTTCTCTCTGTTAAGAGGACAGGTACAGGAAACAGTCATTCATTAACAACCTGGAGCTCATTAGCTTTGGTGAAGTACTCTTCAGAATATGTGCAATTCCACCTCTGAGGGCAACTCTTAGTGTGTGCGCATACATGTGTTTGTGAAGGGGCTTAGAGGTGAGGGGGGGCTAAAGGGTAAGGCAGGGCCAGAGGAGGTGGGTGTGCAGGTTTGGTGACCTGGGGTCCTCCAGCAGATGAGGGAAATGCTGGTGCGAGCGACTTTAACAACATTAGAACTCAGTGAACCATGTCACCTACAAACAACCACGATGATTTACCTTTCAGCAATTTGTTTTTCATTAATGGTTTGAATTGTGATTTTTGTGAGACTATAAGAGCTTGAAACCTATTTGACTGTTTTAAGTGCCACATCACAATCTGCATGTGCAACATTACCTCGGCTCTGAATTCTCATCAAGCAGCAAAGTAAAAAAGTCAAGTCTAGTTAGAAAAGTTCAGAACACGATACACAACAGGCTACCACCCAGTTTTCCAAGTGCACCCTGTCATTTGTAAGATGTCAGCCTGCCCCTTTGCACTGGCTGGACAGGATGCAGGAGAGTTGTGTGCCTTTATTGGCTTTAAAAGATAATGACATGCCTACTGCCCACCGTTTACTGCTGATCCAGGGTCAGCGAGTTCCTCAGCCTCCTTGAGGTCCAAGGTTCAGACTGCAGCTTAGGAAAATAGCTCTTGTATTTGTGGTTAAGAACACCAGAAAGGACACTTGTATTTTGATTGAAGCACTTTCCTCCGGGGTGGCTAAAACTTTCTCTCACAACCTTCGAATATGAGAATAAATAGCTGCCACCCATGCAGTTGACAAGGCGCTCGCACTCTTTCACCATCACTGCAGCAAGCTTAAGGCCACATGCCCTTTTTCATTACTCTGAACAGGCCAGCTGTATTGTAACTACAACCAATTTCCTTGCAGTCTATAAAGCTGTCAATCAAAATCATGCAGAATAAGGAGCGGAGTGGAGGTGGTTGGGGCTGCTGGGGAAGGGCTGCAGGCCTCCAGACCAGATGTCAGAGTTTAAAACTGCAGGACGTGTCAGAGGGAGGAGAGAGGGGTGGAAGAAGATCATGTTTATCTGGAGAAGAATCAACCAATCAGACCAAAGCAATCGTTTTAAGTTCCATTTATTAAAGTTATGAACAAAAAGACAAATAAGTTATATTTTTATTTGTTAGAAATCTATCAGTGTTTGAACATTAATATTTAGGGAGCTAGTACAATTTCTACTTTCATGACTAGCTTTCGACAAACCCATAGAAACAGCTGATCGGAACATAATACTGAAGGGGAGGTGTCAATGTTGTCTAACAAGACAGTTAGCAATGAAAGTGTGCACCTTAAGGCTTTTTTTCTGT